>NC_092226.1:24984501-25129501 GCF_036320965.1 Panulirus ornatus | reverse complement strand
TGTGTGTGTGTGTGTGTGTGTGTGTGTGTGTGTGTGAAAACCCCACAAGACTGCACCACATCTGACAAAATCACACACGTCCTCCTGTCTACGTTTCTGACTGTTATTACATTAGATTCGATCTGCTCTTGCACTTCAATCTTCAACTCCGTTAGCCAACTTCCTATAATTGATGCAACAAACTTTTTTCCTACATCTCCCGTATTCTTTTTCACTTCATATTTATTCAATTAGCAACAATCTGCTCTGCAACAACAATCCCAATCCCTCCAAACTTTCTCCACCTTCGCTTCGATACCTATGAGCAAGTTGAACCCGTGAACTAAGATCCAGAACAGTGCTGTTACCTTACCCTTAATGATCGGCTGTTGCTTCCAATAAACTACTTCGAATTCTCAACTGTTCTTGATGACTTCATTACTCATTGAAGCGAATTCCCCAAACGCCCACCATCTTTATTCACATTTGCTACTTGAACCTCAAGGGAACAATTATTCTCTCGCAACATAATCCACTCATACATGGTTGGATTTGAATCAATCCACATGTAAGTTACAGTATATATGAAAGTTACAGTATTGATGAAACTGAAAATGATCACCCCCATAGATCTTGAAAATCCCGTTATTTCATACACCTCTACTGATTATGCCACACGCAACGTCACTGAATCTATCTTAATTGCGAACACTAAGAACTTTAATTTGTCCCCAGGCAATTTTAAGGCCCATCCTAGCCTTAACCAAATCATTATGAGAGAAATGACAAAACACGAAAACAAAAAAGTTGTTCAAGACACACCCAGCTATACAGGTCAACCCCCGCCACGTGACCCCCCCCCCTCCCACCCCCAATCACACTCACCTTACAATGGTTATGGCCACACAAAGCAGACTATAAAGATTGGAGTTGAACGGCGGGAATCAAGTGTGGTGTTGGGATTTACATAACTTTGTTAAGTACTGGCACCTGATGAGGTGTATTGTCTCTACGAAACATGTGCCACATGTATCGAAAAATTACATGTTAAATACAACTGTTTGAACTACTGAAGTGCTATGTCACCTTCAATATATATATATATATATATATATATATATATATATATATATATATATATATATATATATATATGTGCGTGTGTGTGTGTATATGTGGGTGGGTTGGGCCATTCTTTCGTCTGTTTCCTCGAGCTACCTCACTAACGCAGGAGACAGCGACACAGCATGATAAAAAATTATATATATATATATATATATATATATATATATATATATATATATATATATATATATATATATATATATATATTTCTTCTTTCTTTCAAACTATTCGCCATTTCCCACGTTAGCGAGGTAGCGTTAAGAACAGAGGACAGGGCCTTTGAGGGAACATCCTCACCTGTCCCCCTTCTCTGTTCCTTCTTTTGGAAAATAAGAAAAAGAAAAAACCAGATGGGAGGATTTCCAGCCCCCCGCTCCCTTCCCTTTTAGTCACCTTCTACGACACGCAGGGAATATGTGGAAAGTACTCTTTCTCCCCTATCCCCAGGGATACCCACTTCATCGACCAACCCCTTGAGGTGGACGAACAGCTGCAACCAGGATTCGAGCCTATGCGCTCGACCCGGAGCTGCTCTTGAATTCGTCAGGGTCAGGAACGCTAACCACAATACCACGGAGGTCCATATTACCATTACTGTCATAATACAATATGCATTTTTTTTATCCGTTTTGTGTTGGCGGCATTAAAGCGTGGAATTTCCAGGTAGGTGACTTGAGTACCCTAATTCTACCAGCCAGTAAACGATATTCACTATGAACCGTGTTGAGCTATGAATAACCAACATGGTCAGATGACGGATCCATTCTCTGCTGAACATCAAGACGACACCGTAATTAAACTGGAGACAGCCTATGCTTGAGACGACTTCAATGTGAATATATCCATCCAAGCACATTAAGGTATCTTACTCACCCAGCACAACCGTGACAGGTTTTGTCATGAATCAACGACACTGACCGACTAAATAACCTGTCAAAGTAGAAAACGCATACTATAGAGAGCAATGGACCTCACATAAGAGTCCAGAGGCACTACCTCCCAGTAACTGGTCATGCCCTGTGTGGCAGGTAAGACTAGCATTAAAATCTATCAAAACCTCTGCCCTGAAACGGCGTAAACGCATTTTCGATAAAAAAAAAAAATACTCTTGGATATTTCTGTCCTAACATTATACTGACGTTCGAAAAGCAATCCATATCATTCAAGACAATGCGCCATCATCGCTATCATTGTCTTAAGTGGACCAAAAGCTAACACTAACACACGCCACAGAAGCCGACTTGAGATGTCAAACCCGTGACGTGGACTTGTACACATGGCACCAGGAGAGGGAATACTGAGATGCCTGGATCACATCCCTGGAAAGCGTCTCGTTGGTCGTTATTCTTTCAGGTAGCTAGCAACGTCTGCATCACTGATGGTAAACCCCACCACCAGCGGAGTAGACACTGCAGACTACGTGGCTGCTAATCTCACCAGTGGAAATAATTACTTTCCAAGTGGATTTAGGATCACCCCCTTCACATACCTCGCTTACTTGAACCTCCTTAGCTCGACGGTACGACCCCTAACCACAATGAGACGACCACAAGGCACGAAGGATCCCGTTAACAGTGCCATACATCATACAACACCATCCTGGTCGTCGTGTAACTACCCCTCACAATATCTGAGTTTGTCTCTCAAAGAAAATCTTAGCCTCGCAGGCTTTCCTCCGTCCAATCATTTCTAACGATCTGATGTATAATTGATGCTGTCTAGTTCACGCGAAAAGAAATGAATGAATAAATGAATATATAAACAGCTGGATAAGTATGAATCACCAGCAGGTTAACTTATATAATTCACAGCTTTCATTTGTACGATTAACGTTATGAACTGGTCTGCCTGTCCAGTTTCTGTTAACAGCAAAGGTGGACCAGCAGGTGATGGACGGAGTCTGTCCCATCCGTCAACAGCAACCTTGGACCATCAGATGACGGACAGACGGGCGGGCGGGGTCTTCCCCCAGCCCGCCCCCTCTATTCCGCCGTCTTTGTATTATGCTCTTCGGCACCGGCCAACCACAGGAACATGTTAATGACACTCCCATTCTCACCCACCCTACAGCTCCACAACCCATCCTTAAACCCCCGTCGTAATTATCCATTGCAGACCTTCATCCCGGACAATTCACTCCAGGTCTGCGAAGGACAGGGTGGGGAAGAGAAGGAGAAAAGTGGGAGCGAGGGATGTAAGAGAGGAACAGCGTAGAGGCGGCACTTAGGTGTCAAGAGAGAACAATGTGGAGGCATCGCAATGACCACCTTGCACACTCGTCACCTCACCTCACTTGACACCGGGTCCTGAGGCTGGCCGCTGTACCCAACATGCCTACCTCACCCATCTGCCACAAACAATCATCTGCAATAGTGTGATACAAACCGCAACTCTCAGCAATAACATACTCCTTCACTTCACGTATCAAAGAATTTACGTCGTTACAATGAGAAAAGATCTTTAATATTCTTTAAGAGAGTAATTATTCTACGAATCTAAACATGACAATGCTACTGGGATCTCACTCACTCCCCTACAGAATATTTCATGTATATTGAAGGTGTCTCTTCTCCAACTCTCCTTTAGCCACAGCGTAATTAAAAGCACACATCTCATAAACTCTACATATCACCTCTCTTCAGCATCCCTTTCCCTCCGCCGCGATGTAGTTTTTTCTTTATTCTACATTTATCATTTTGGTTCTCCGTCCTCACGAGAAGTCTGCCTGGGTAAAGGCTCCCTGAGACATGGACCTACTACAGGTGACTGGCTGCTTCTACCCACACAGACTGTGAAGACATCGGCCACACGAGGATTAGCAGTGAGGCTGAGGAATTCTCTCCCTTCTCTCATTCTTCTCTTAAAACCTCCCTACTTTCAGGTCGGGTCTACAAAAACCCGAGAAGTTCAAATTAATCTCCTTAATTAATCCCACGGAACCAAGACGGCTGACGTGAGTCACTGTGTGAGAGCGGGCGGCCAAGCTCCGGGGTACACCATGAAGCGCGTGGAAGGAGAGGTCAGTCTGTAAAGGTAAAGATGGGTATGCTTGAAGGTATCATAGTCCCGACAGTGGTGTATGGTTGTGCCTTGGGCCCTGAACGCGAAAGAAAAAGGGTGGGTGTGTTGGTAACTAAATGCCTGAGGACGGTATGTGGTGTGAGGCGGGTTGATGGTGTGAGGGATGACAGTGGGAGAGAGAGGTGTGGTGGTAAGTGTAGTCTGATTGCAAGGACGGACCAGTGCGTGCTGAAATGATTTCAAACATCTGGAGACCGAAGGTACGAAGAGGTGGAGGAGGAAGCAAAAGGGTAGGGAAGACCAGAGAAAAGTAGGCTGTGGGGTATCGGGGCCTGAACATTCTGATGGGCGAGAGCTGTGTGTACTGGGGAGAATGGACTGTGATGATATAGTATATGAGAGAGAGAGAGAGAGAGAGAGAGAGAGAGAGAGAGAGAGAGAGAGAGAGAGAGAGAGAGAGAGAGAGAGAGAGAGAGAGAGATGGGGGTGGAGACGTGCTGTCAATGGACCGCACCAAAGCATATATATCGGGAAAAGTAAAACCATGAAGTCAGTGTGTGGGTCTTTGTCGTGGATGGTATGCTTGTGTTGCGATGCATCACAGATAACAGGCAGGGACTGGACGCATGCATATGTGGCTGTCGTACATATGCACGTGACGCTATCTCGCTCAAGTAGAAAAGGAAACTAAGTACGGTGTGTGTATATATATATATATATATATATATATATATATATATATATATATATATATATATATATATATATATATGAAAATATGATACATATTCTCGTTAATTCAACTTTTGAAATGAAACAGTATCGATTTGGTCATATCTTCCCAGGCCATGTTAGTTACCACAAAGGAAAAGAAATAAATCTACACCCTTAGTTAGGGGGGAAAAATCATGCGTTGAAATCTAACAAACGAAATCATGCAAACTGGAACTAATGTATAAAAATCAGCTAGACCATGCGATACTCGGCCAGCTGCTGCGTCACATGATTACTGTGTGGCCATTGGCAACTCAAGGGTGGACCGTTCTGATAAGTGTTTCATCCCCAACACATCGAAGCTTTGGAACCCTCGAACTTCTCGTGTCTCTCCCTTAAAACTATGATCTGGCACAATGTAAAACACAGGTTTTTCACTTCCTCCAAAATTCGTAAATACTCCTTATCTGTTTTTTTTTTTCCCCCTTTTCATAATCTTCTATTTCACAGTCAAGACCCGGTGTCGATGTGGACCTTTGTCCATGACTGGAGCCTCAATATATATATATATATATATATATATATATATATATATATATATATATATATACATATACATATATATATATATATATATATATATATATATATATATATATATATATATCATGCAGGAGGAATCAAATTCAAGGAAAAACAATCAGAGAGAAAACACACCAGACTAAGCTGAAACAAATGACAGATAACAGGTCAATTAAGGATAACCAGTGATAAGGCCCGGGGAATCGATCCGAGGGGCTTAATACCCGTGGGACTTCCACAGGTACCAAGCCAGCACCAACGTAGAATGAGACCCTAATGTCTCCTGCCGTGAGATACGAGACTACCACAGGTACCAAGCTGGCCAAACACAGAGACATTAATGTCTCCAGATGTGAGATAAGAGAGTACCACAGGTACCCAGTGGGCGAGGCATCAGTGATTCCAGACGTGAGAATGAAAGAGTACCACAGTGGGCGAGGCATCAGTGATTCCAGACGTGAGAATGAAAGAGTACCACAGTGGGCGAGGCATCAGTGATTCCAGATGTGAGATAAGAAAGTACCACAGGTACCCAGTGGGCGAGGCATCACTGATTCCAGACGCGAGAATGAGAGTACCACAGGTACCCAGTGGGCGAGGCATCAGTGATTCCAGACGCGAGAATGAGAGAGTACCACAGGTACCTAGTGGGCGAGGCATCATTGATTCCAGACGTGAGAATAAAAGAGTACCAAGTGGGCGAGGCATCACTGATTCCAGACATGAGAATGAGAGAGTACCACAGGTACCCAGTGGGCGAGGCATCATTGATTCCTGGCGTGAGAATGAGAGACAGGGGGAGGAGAAGGGGGGAGGGGCAGTTCTGGGTAATTCGCACTTAGTTGTTCGTTACGTCAGTCAAGGTTCACCACAAAGGTTTCCACACAGGAAGGCAACAGCTTTATACTACGGAGTGCGCGCGCGCACCATGATGGCCTCTGTGTGTGTGTGTGTGTGTGTGTGTGTGTGTGTGTGTGTGTGCGTGTGTGTGTGTGTGTAAGTGCGAGTGGCTACTATTTGCGTGTTCCGGGGAGAAGGTTCTACACTCATGTTGCGCCGTCTCTCAACCTTGTATGTATGTATCAAGTCTTTACTCATATGTACACATACACACACACACACACACACACACACACACACACACACACACACACACTCAGCCTACGTGAGGAACCCATTTATCAACTAGCCCCGGGAGGGGGACGAACATCTGGGATGGGCGTAAGCCAACTATTTCTGTTACAATTGTTTTTCCCAATTTCTTTACATTGTACACATGTACCATGTCTCTACTCCTTGCACACACACACACACACACACACACACACACACACACACACACACACACACCAGCCTAAGCCAGGTACCCATTCAATGATCAGTTCCGAGGGAGGATGAACACTTGGGAAGGGTGTGGACTGTGCGGCGCTTATGATTCGAACCAAATGCGGGCCCGACCCTGGGCGGACCCGTACGTGACTCGCGATTAGTAACGCTAATCTCTACACCACGGTGTGTGTGTGTGTGTGTGTGTGTGTGTGTGTGTGTGTGTGTGTGTGTGTGAAAATGTGCTTAAGAACAGAAGTTCGAACACACACCCATTTATCTATACGCACTGGTACACATGCGTAGCGGTCAGTAATGCGTACATGCCTGTGGATCCTAAACCGCGCACTGTCTAGCCCCTTGACCACGACGTACGACCCATCAGTACGGCTGCATGACCCTATGTACGATATCCTGGCCTTTGACCTGACCCTCTGGGATTAGCTTAGAAGTGACACCATCAAACTGAAGGGTCGTACTCATGTGTTCAGGGTTGCTCCTTACGTACACCTAAGTTTGTCACAACCTCCTTAAATCTACCACCCGTACAACTGGCTCAATAATAAGGTAACGTGTTCACTTATATAAGTCACATTCTCTCTAATAAGGAGGTAAAGTGCTCACCATAAACACGCCATATTTGCTCTAATATGAAGGTAAAGTGTTCACTATAAGTAAGTCACATTCACTCTAAGAAGAGTGTAAAGTGTTCACGATAAGTATGTCACATTCGCTTTAGTGAGTAGGTAAAGTGCTCACTATAATCAAGTCAAAGTCACTCTAATACTCTAATGTTCCCTGTATGTACATTACATTAAGTCAAATAAGGTAGTACAGTGTCCACCGTAAGTACGCCACAATTACTCTCCTAAGAAAGCACAGTGGGCTCTACATCACATTAACTGTAATAACAAGGCACAGTTTTCACTGGAAGTACGTAACGTTCACTCTAAAGCCCTACAGGCTCCACACTTACACAATGGGAACATGAAAAACCTTTACAACCTTTATAAAAGTATACAATCACGAGACCCCCTTTCGACCCCCTTCCCTCTGAAGTCAGATACAACCTGACCACACCTACACAGTTGAGACCCTGTGCTCCAACACTGTAAACCACTTCACACAACTACAATTTCCAAAGCTGTGCAAAGAACAGATTATTAAAACACTAAAAAAAGGGCATATTCCCCACGTTTTTGACGTAAGTGCACAATAAAAACGGAAAATACTACTTCCCCAACTGTGAACATATGAACTCCATAAAAGGCCGAGAAATCATAATCTATTCATAATCTCTTATCTACTACACACAGGAAATGGGACGCCAGAAATTACGAATAATTTCCAAACTTGTGCACATGCGAGCACAAACACAAGAGCAACAAACAATAACTTCCCAGCTGGTGTACACAAGAGCACAATATAAGACCAGAATATAACCATTTCGTAAACTGTTAACATACGAGTATATGATAAAGGACCGTAAAATAATAATTTCCCAACCAGAGCATAAAAAGAACAAGTCTCTCAACTCATGTCGATAACAACAGTATAAAGATAACAATAATTTCCTAAACTGTGATCATATCAGTTCACCAGAAAATAACTGATTTCCTGACGTGCATCAAGAACAGCACAAACACAAAACCTAAACTGAACACGTAAATCATATTCCATTACCATACTGCATCATGCAAACCATATTACCATCTGACGGACGGTCACTGCTGGTGCAACAGGTCCATCTGAGGGACGGTCACTGCTGGTGCAACAGGTCCATCTGAGGGACGGTCACTGCTGGTGCAACAGGTCCATCTGAGGGACGGTCACTGCTGGTGCAACAGGTCCATCTGAGGGACGGTCACTGCTGGTGCAACAGGTCCATCTGAGGGACGGTCACTGCTGGTGCAACAGGTCCATCTGAGGGACGGTCACTGCTGGTGCAACAGGTCCATCTGAGGGACGGTCACTGTTGGTGCAACAGGACCATCTGAGGGACGGTCACTGTTGGTGCAACAGTGACATCTGAGGGACGGTCACTGTTGGTGCAACAGTGACATCTGAAGGACGGTCACTGTTGGTGCAACAGTGACATCTGAAGGACGGTCACTGTTGGTGCAACAGGACCATCTGAGGGACGGTCACTGTTGGTGCAACAGTGACATCTGAAGGACGGTCACTGTTGGTGCAACAGTGACATCTGAGGGACAGTCACTGTTGGTGCAACAGTGACATCTGAAGGACGGTCACTGTTGGTGCAACAGTGACATCTGAGGGACCGTCACTGTTGGTGCTACATACGTACCCGACAGATGAAAAATCTCTCACCTTTGCTACTTTAACGTCCTCCTGTATCACATACTCAAATCTGTATATCTCAAAATCACTTTTTCCGGTTGGTATCCCGCGTTTAGTATTCTCAATATCCACGCTAGTACGTGTGAAGATAAGATCTCATCCTAGTATGTTCAAGCGACGTGCTGGTAGGGGAAATTTTCCCCGAACACACACTTCAAACCTCGTGTATTGTTGTGGTTTTATTCACCAGCCAGAGAGGATATAGACAGACACTGCCCTACTGGTCATGACACACGACATAAAAACACATAAAAACCGCTGAAGACATAGCCATGTATATACTGCACTGCATACGAGCCCACCTCCTCCACACCTTCCCTATATTTCTCCTCCACCTATGTCCCTCAGTACATACAATCACTTATACTTCATCCCCCTATCAGTACCATATCATTAAGCAATCTTTACACGTTGTATTATCTCAAAACATTTAAACTGCTCCAAACTTTATATTTTACGTTTATTTTTCTATAATAAACTGTTGAGTACATTATGCTTCACGTGTGTTAGCCACGGCACATACAATTTTGTACACTATCATCCAACAATTTCTTGATCATATTCTTATGTTAAAGATCCATTCTCTCATTATCGATTGCCAACAACTGTTTCATTATCCAATTCATAAATCTCTTTAACACCTGTTATCTAATCATTTTTTATCGTTTCCTTATCAAATTCAAATATCTCTTTAACGCTTGTTATCTAATCTTTTTTTTCATCCTTCCTGCCTAATAAATGAACTATTTCTTATCAATGCAAAACCAGCAAAAACTTATTTACCAAATTCTATTGTACCATGAATAAACCTTCTGAAATATCAAAGACATTCCAAAACCTGTAATACCGAAGGCAGATATATATATATATATATATATATATATATATATATATATATATATATATATATATATATATATATATATATATATATATATATATGAACGTTCATCTTAGGTCTTAAAAGTATCAAATAACTAAAAAAAAAAAAACTTCAAAGCATTCATTGCATAAAAGAGTCAATAAACTGATGGAAATATCAACAAAACTTAATGCATGTTTTTATAGACACTTCTTACACGATATTTATTCATAAAAGCCCAAAACTCTGGAACTGCCTTAATAAAATACGAGTTAATACCCAGACGCAATATCATTTCCCATATCTTTTAGCGTACGCGTTCCTGACCGTGACACATTCACGGGCCTCCAGGGCCGAGCGTAAAGGTTCGAATCCTGGTTGTGGCAGTCGGCCCATAGTCAACACAGCTGTTCATCCATACCTAGGGACTGGTCGATAAAATAAGTACCTGGCTCAGGATAGGGTGTGTATGTATGTATATATATATATATATATATATATATATATTTTTTTATTATACTTTGTCGCTGTCTCCCGCGTTTGCGAGGTAGCGCAAGGAAACAGACGAAAGAAATGGCCCAACCCCCCCCATACACATGTACATACACACGTCCACACACGCAAATATACATACCTACACAGCTTTCCATGGTTTACCCCGGACGCTTCACATGCCCTGATTCAATCCACTGACAGCACGTCAACCCCTGTATACCACATCGCTCCAATTCACTCTATTCCTTGCCCTCCTTTCACCCTCCTGCATGTTCAGGCCCCGATCACACAAAATCTTTTTCACTCCATCTTTCCACCTCCAATTTGGTCTCCCTCTTCTCCTCGTTCCCTCCACCTCCGACACATATATCCTCTTGGTCAATCTTTCCTCACTCATTCTCTCCATGTGCCCAAACCACTTCAAAACACCCTCTTCTGCTCTCTCAACCACGCTCTTTTTATTTCCACACATCTCTCTTACCCTTACGTTACTCACTCGATCAAACCGCCTCACACCACACATTGCCCCCAAACATCTCATTTCCAGCACATCCATCCTCCCGCGCACAACCCCATCCACAGCCCACGCCCCGCAACCATACAACATTGTTGGAACCACTATTCCTTCAAACATTTTTTTTTTTTTTTTTTTTTTTTTTATACCTCGTCGCTGTCTCCCGCGTTTGCGAGGTAGCGCAAGGAAACAGACGAAAGAAATGGCCCAACCCCCCCCATACACATGTACATACACACGTCCACACACGCAAATATACATACCTACACAGCTTTCCATGGTTTACCCCGGACGCTTCACATGCCCTGATTCAATCCACTGACAGCACGTCAACCCCTGTATACCACATCGCTCCAATTCACTCTATTCCTTGCCCTCCTTTCACCCTCCTGCATGTTCAGGCCCCGATCACACAAAATCCTTTTCACTCCATCTTTCCACCTCCAATTTGGTCTCCCTCTTCTCCTCGTTCCCTCCACCTCCGACACATATATCCTCTTGGTCAATCTTTCCTCACTCATTCTCTCCATGTGCCCAAACCACTTCAAAACACCCTCTTCTGCTCTCTCAACCACGCTCTTTTTATTTCCACACATCTCTCTTACCCTTACGTTACTTACTCGATCAAACCACCTCACACAACACATTGTCCTCAAACATCTCATTTCCAGCACATCCATCCTCCTGCGCACAACTCTATCCATAGCCCACGCCTCGCAACCATACAACATTGTTGGAACCACTATTCCTTCAAACATACCCATTTTTGCTTTCCGGGATAATGTTCTCGACTTCCACACATTTTTCAAGGCTCCCAAAATTTTCGCCCCCTCCCCCACCCTATGATCCACTTCCGCTTCCATGGTTCCATCCGCTGACAGATCCACTCCCAGATATCTAAAACACTTCACTTCCTCCAGTTTTTCTCCATTCAAACTCACCTCCCAATTGACTTGACCCTCAACCCTACTGTACCTAATAACCTTGCTCTTATTCACATTTACTCTTAACTTTCTTCTTCCACACACTTTACCAAACTCCGTCACCAGCTTCTGCAGTTTCTCACATGAATCCGCCACCAGCGCTGTATCATCAGCGAACAACAACTGACTCACTTCCCAAGCTCTCTCATCCCCAACAGACTTCATACTTGCCCCTCTTTCCAAAACTCTTGCATTCACCTCCCTAACAACCCCATCCATAAACAAATTAAACAACCATGGAGACATCACACACCCCTGCCGCAAACCTACATTCACTGAGAACCAATCACTTTCCTCTCTTCCTACACGTACACATGCCTTACATCCTCGATAAAAACTTTTCACTGCTTCTAACAACTTGCCTCCCACACCATATATTCTTAATACCTTCCACAGATCATCTCTATCAACTCTATCATATGCCTTCTCCAGATCCATAAATGCTACATACAAATCCATTTGCTTTTCTAAGTATTTCTCACATACATTCTTCAAAGCAAACACCTGATCCACACATCCTCTACCACTTCTGAAACCACACTGCTCTTCCCCAATCTGATGCTCTGTACATGCCTTCACCCTCTCAATCAATACCCTCCCATATAATTTACCTGGATGTTTTGGCTCTGAGTGAAACGAAGCTCAAGGGTAAAGGGGAAGAGTGGTTTGGAAATGTCTGGGGAGTGAAGTCAGGGGTTAGTGAGAGGACAAGAGCAAGGGAAGGAGTAGCAATACTCCTGAAACAGGAGTTGTGGGAGTATGTGATAGAATGTAAGAAAGTAAATTCTCGATTAATATGGGTAAAATTGAAAGTTGATGGAGAGAGGTGGGTGATTATTGGTGCATATGCACCTGGGCATGAGAAGAAAGATCATGAGAGGCAAGTGTTTTGGGAGCAGGTAAATGAGTGTGTTAGCGGTTTTGATGCACGAGACCGGGTTATAGTGATGGGTGATTTGAATGCAAAGGTGAGTAATGTGGCAGTTGAGGGAATAATTGGTATGCATGGGGTGTTCAGTGTTGTAAATGGAAATGGTGAAGAGCTTGTAGATTTATGTGCTGAAAAAGGACTGATGATTGGGAATACCTGGCTTAAAAAGCGAGATATACATAAGTATACTTATGTAAGTAGGAGATGTGGCCAGAGAGCGTTATTGGATTACGTGTTAACTGACAGGCGTGCGAAAGAGAGACTTTTGGATGTCAATGTGCTGAGAGGTGCAACTGGAGGGATGTCTGATCATTATCTTGTGGAGGCTAGGTGAAGATTAGTATGGGTTTTCAGAAAAGAAGAGTGAATGTTGGGGTGAAGAAGGTGGTGAGAGTAAGTGAGCTTGGGAAGGAGACCTGTGTGAGGAAGTATCAGGAGAGACTGTGTACAGAATGGAAAAAGGTGAGAACAATGGAAGTAAGGGGAGTGGGGGAGGAATGGGATGTATTTAGGGAATCAGTGATGGATTGCGCAAAAGATGCTTGTGGCATGAGAAGAGTGGGAGGTGGGCTGTTTAGAAAGGGTAGTGAGTGGTGGGATGAAGAAGTAAGAGTATTAGTGAAAGAGAAGAGAGAGGCATTTGGACGATTTTTGCTGGGAAAAAATGCAATTGAGTGGGAGAAGTATAAAAGAAAGAGACAAGAGGTCAAGAGAAAGGTGCAAGAGGTGAAAAAAAGGGCAAATGAGAGTTGGGGTGAGAGACTATCAGTAAATTTTAGGGAGAATAAAAAGATGTTCTGGAAGGAGGTAAATAGGGTGCGTAAGACAAGGGAGCAAATGGGAACTTCAGTGAAGGGCGTAAATGGGGAGGTGATAACAAGTAGTGGTGATGTGAGAAGGAGATGGAATGAGTATTTTGAAGGTTTGTTGAATGTGTCTGATGACAGAGTGGCAGATATAGGGTGTTTGGGTCGAGGTGGTGTGCAAAGTGAGAGGGTTAGGGAAAATGATTTGGTAAACAGAGAAGAGGGAGTGAAAGCTTTGCGGAAGATGAAAGCCGGCAAGGCAGCAGGTTTGGATGGTATTGCAGTGGAATTTATTAAAAAAGGGGGTGACTGTATTGTTGACTGGTTGGTAAGGTTATTTAATGTATGTATGACTCATGGTGAGGTGCCTGAGGATTGGCGGAATGCGTGCATAGTGCCATTGTACAAAGGCAAAGGGGATAAGAGTGAGTGCTCAAATTACAGGGGTATAAGTTTGTTGAGTATATATATATATATATATATATATATATATATATATATATATATATATATATATATATATATATATATATATATATATTTTTCTTTCAAACTATTCGCCATTTCCCGCATTAGCGAGGTAGCGTTAAGAACAGAGGACTGGGCCTTTGAGGGAATACCCTCACCTGGCGCAATTCTCTGTTCCCTCTTTTGGAAAATCAAAAAAAAAAAAAAACGAGAGGGGAGGATTTCCAGCCCCCCGCTCCCTCCCCTTTTAGTCGCCTTCTACGACACGCAGGGAATACGTGGGAAGTATTCTTTCTCCCCTATCACCAGGGATATATATATATATATATCTTTTCTTTTCTTTCTTTTAAACTATTCGCCATTTCCCGCGTTAGCGAGGTAGCGCTACGAACAGAGGACTGGGCCTTTTTTGGAATATCCTCAACTGGCCCCCTCTGTTCCTTCTTTTGGAAAATTTAAAAAAAAAAAAAACGAGAGGGGAGGATTTCCAGCCCCCCGCTCCCTCCCCTTTTAGTCGCCTTCTACGACACGCAGGGAATACGTGGGAAGTATTCTTAATCCCCTATCCCCAGGGATAATATATATACATATATATATATATATATATATATATATATATATATATATATATATATATATATATATATATATATATATATATATATATAAATATATCCAGAATAATAACGTGAACAATGACCACTTCTTCGAAAAACATAGGGATAAGGGAGCCTGAGGGAATAACAAGAAATTAATCAAGAAACTTGTTGAAAATATTTAAAGATGAACCTTTAGCAGTATAACAGTGGTGGGTGAATGGAATAAACTGAAAGTCATCGTGGTAAATGCAGACACCATACACATGTTTTAAAAGGCTGTAAGATAGTAAGGAACGTCAGAGAGATCGAAACCCACGAGTATAAAACTGTACAATAATTGCACACACACACACACACACACACACACACACACACACACACATACTTACTTACTTAGGAAGACTTTCCCACCATTAAAGCGAGTGCATTTGCAACAATTACTTTAATGACAACAGTCAAGCCTGACAAGTGTTAAAGTTACGAATCACAATAAAAATTACACCCAAGCTGTGTCTGCAAGTTCCTTCTATTACAAAAATAAAAACATCGCTAACTCCTTGAGCCCGGCTGCATGACCCCTGGGTTACTGCAATTACTGATCACTTCTGTACGAAGCAGAAGAATGAAGTAAATGGTATTAAACATGACCCAATTCAATCAACTTTCAGAAACATCTATAAATGGTATTTTTCCACATCATAATTGTGGTAACTTAAACTACGCTACACGCACATTAAAGTCAGACCTAATGCTGAAGTAAACAGGCAATTATATCAAGCAGAGATTCTGTGTCAAGAAGGCACGACCGTTCCAAACCCGTTCTGACAGTCAAATAAAAAAATAGAAAAAATAAAATAAAATAGGTCTATTATGGTCAAATACGAACCGGATTCATACCAAGCTTTTCTTCTTCTTGAACACGAATTTCACATTTTTGGTTAATACTAAAGGAAGCTGATGGCTCCTAACCCTTCCTCAGGAACCAGCAAAAGAAGGGTGGCGAATCTGCCAGCTTAATATTAAACCAGAAATCGCTTACACGAGAATAATTTACCCCACTAACAACGGAGGTGAGCGACGACGCAGTACGATACAGCACTGCGTGTAGACAGGCAAAATGACACGCATCACACCACAATAAATTAATTGCCTTCCATTCCAACGCCACCGCTGATATACGTGTGGTTGCACGTCATACCAGCAGACAATGACAAGGCATTGTCATCCGATTCACAGTTCAGGGAGGGATGTTATGAACGTAAGAACCACACATGTTCAGTGCACGGCATGAGACTGTATAATACTACATATCATAATGTGAAACGTTTTAACTTTGTTGTCAACTTCTTAAGGCATGTAAGTTTTCAGTAATATGCAATATATATAAATAAATAAATAAATAAATAAATATATATATATATATATATATATATATATATATATATATATATATATATATATATATATATATCATATTAATTGATCGCCGTTTCCCGCGAGCGAGTGGTTCTGAAACTTAATGCAAACCATGACTGCTGGCAACTGGTGCAAGTAAACAATACCGGGCCATACAACCAATGCAGGTGTTGGGCTCGAACCCAGTTCCTCGTCCTAAGGTATGGAGAGGCTTCACCAATACGCCGCTGTGACCCTGAGGACATCCAATTCAAGTCAGATCTACCACGAACATAATAAGGCTCTAACTTCAGCTAACAAAACCGGAGGGCATATAAGAGTAAATACGCTTCTAGAATATCAACACTACCGCTCATTTTTTTTCCACAGAAAATGGGAGATATCGACGTGAAGATCATGGGTGACATGCTAGACCATACGCCACGACTCAACCCCTTGAACACGACAGTACGATACTCGAGCACGACGTTATGACCCCTCAGCACGACGGTACGACCCTTCGGTATGATGACACGACCTTTCACGGAACACATAAGTATGAGGTCGAAGGTCACGGCATCATATCAAAGACTGGAGTGACGTCGTAAAGTAACATCACACCGTCGTGGTCAAGTATCGTCCCGTCGTGTTCGAATATCGTTTCGTCGTGCTTAACTATCCTCTCGTCGTGCTTACATATCGTAGAGTCGCGCCAAAGTATCGAATCGCTGTGTTCCAGTATCGCACAGTCGTGTTCAAGTATCGCACCGTCGTGTTCAAGTATCGCACCGTCGTGTTCAAGTATCGCAACGTCGTGTTCAAGTATCGCACCGTCGTGTTCAAGTATCGCACCGTCGTGTTCAAGTATCGCAACGTCGTGTTCAAGTATCGCACCGTCGTGTTCAAGTATCGCAACGTCGTGTTCAAGTACCGTGCTTGTCCTGCTTGAGTTTTGTGACTGTCGGGCTCGAATATCGTCCCGACTTGCGCGAATATCGTTCGTGCGCTGTCGTTCTCAAATATCGTGCCGTCGTGTTCGAGTATCGTAGCGTCGTATTATTCAAGTATCGTACGTCAGGGATCTTACCGTCGGGCTCAAGTATCATACTTGTAAAGTATCGTATCGTCATACTGAACGAATCAACTACGACCTTAACCTAAAATGTTGACAACACACACACACACACACACACACACACACACACACACACACACATACAAACTCACACACATACACAAATACACACACACACACACACACGAGCACCAAAGTCTAGTGTCAATCCTCAACTTGGCTGAGAGAGAGAGAGAGAGAGAGAGAGAGAGAGAGAGAGAGAGAGAGAGAGAGAGAGAGAGAGAGAGAGAGAGTAATACGTTAAAGGCTCAAGCACAGTGTCATCATCACTGAACAACAGACATACAACTTAACGAGAAGCCATTAAGCAGTGAACGCTAACGACCCTATGACAATCCTAACACTACACCAACCAGTTGATAAAAAGATGAGATGAAAAAAAAAAAAAAAAGAGGCGAGAGGATGTGATAATAACGGTAATGAGGAAGATGGGCGAGAGATAAGGGAAGAGTGCTGATGATGATGATGATGATGTGGGCGGTGATAACCCCTTCCCTCTTCCCATCATTATCCTCTGACGTTGTCACTTTCTTTTTACTCCCTTTTTATCGCACATCGTACCCACCCAGAGCCCACCGACCCACCATCCCCGGAATGTCATACATTGTACCCACCTATTCCCTTCCCCCCTCCCCTTGAAAGGTCGTATATGGTACCCACTGGTCACCCACGTAACCCATGGAAGGTCGCGTACACTCAAGCCACCAATCACCCACCTACCTACCCCCTTCAAAAAGTCATATATTACCCGACCCATATCAACAAACCTATCCCTCTGTTAGGTCGTATACAGTCCCCCACCAATCACCCACTTAACCCCCATGATAGGTCGTACATTGCCTCACCAATCACTCAAGTCGTATCAACAACTCGGACTGTTGCCAGGCCTCCGATTTCTTTAGCCAAGAGTTGACGAAGGATCCTGAAGCAAAAAACGGGGGAATTTGGAAAGTTTGAGCTAGAATACTTTGCCAACCTTTCGCCCGACAATACCTCATTCAAAATAACAAGTGACAATTGTCATCATTATGTTACTCACTACATGATCATGGAAAAATGGTGGGATTAAAATGGTACCAATCAATGGGTAAGTTAACCCCCTGAACAAGACAAGACGACCCTTATGCACGCCGATAGGGCCTTTAAATACAATACGACCCTTAGGCAAGCCGATACAACATTTAAACACGACACGACTCATAAGCACGCTGATACGACCTTCAGGTATGACTGTCACCTTTTTTTTTTTCAACCCAATCTTAAGAATTTGATTTACAGACTGGGCTATCACAGATAAGGGGTCAAAAGAGATTCCCCTCATCGTAATCACCACGTATGAGGATAAGAATCATTTAAAGTAACTGAGTAACACAATACTCTGAGTGGTACATCATCTGAATATAGTGTTGGAGTTTTAGTGATATATATATATATATATATATATATATATATATATATATATATATATATATATATATATATATATATATATATATATATATATATATATATCCAGAAGCTTTTACAGATGATACTACGGTGTCGAGAAACCAGAGACCGTGAAAAGAATACATTTTCATCCACGTAAGACACACTGGGATTTTCTTGTACCTCCCCCCCTACCCCTAACACAGGCGTATAATACAGAACAAAACACATACAAACTGAAATGACCCGACAAGCACTAAAATACCAACATCCCAACTCAGTCTTAAACTCCAACCCACCAGACATCCATCCATCAGAAACCACACTACCCAAACAAACACGGGTCACACTGCCCCGTCTGGACATCACCCATCATTACAACACCAAAAGCAACGTTTCCACATACCCCAAGACCCGTCATGTCCACGATGCAACTACCATAAAGACGACACTATGCAGTGATCCATCTGAATCTATAGGATTGAATGGTTTAGTTCTGAGAATTGATTAAAACTGAAAATGATGATGGCCCACTGCCTTTCTGGACATTGTCAAATCTAATACTAGACTAGAATTCAAGTTTTATAGAAAACCAACTCATGTTGACAGCTATATAAATCATCTTTCTAATCATCATGAGTCGGTAAAAATTTCAGCACTCACAATTATGTTTTTATGAACCTTCAAGTTTTCTGACCTAGAATACTTAGATGTATTAGGATAAATACCAACTGTAGTCCCCAAACCTTAAAAAAACATCATATGTATCATCATTTGTGGATGACTGCCTCGTTAAGGAAAACAGAACTTCCCAAACTAATAACACAAGAGAACAGACACATGTGAAGAACAATTTTAAAGCTGCCACACAAGAACTGGCATCCCTAGTGAATATTTTGAGACTACTGCACATCAATGTTAATTCTTTTTTAATACGAAACTACCATTAGATGTACTCTAATGAAGAACAGCCCTTATTCAGGTAATGTGGGATGTGTATATAGCATTCCCTGTAACTGTTGTCAAGAAATATATATTGATCAGACAAGAGAGAAATTAGGAAAGAGACTTAGTCAACACAAATACAATATTAGAACTGTGTCAGAGTTTTGTGTAGTTTTCAGGTTCATAAGAGATGATAATCAAACGATCGACTGAAGTGGGGCTCATTCCGTACATATATGAGCTGACCAAGTTGACAGACTAAATGTGGAATCTTGTCCAATTAAACACATAATACAATGAACTTTACCAGATGATATGGTAATGAATTCCATTTATAACCAATATAATAACAGTATTGGACCGCCGTCCGCTCTGAATCTGTGCGAGGTCGGGTTGGGCATAATGTTCCTATGATGCTGGTGAGTCAGGTGTAGCCCTGGTCCTCTGGTAGTAGTATTGTGTTCAGGCAAACACCCTCGTCCCTCTTCTCCATACTCCTCTTTCTATCAAATTTGGGTTTTCTCAGTTCTGCTAATAATTACTCAAACACTGCAGTTCTCCCACACGCATGTCACGACATTCACCAACTCCACTTTCGTGGACACGAAAAACTTCACGACAAATCAGCTGGTGAAACTAGACACCTCTTATTGTAGTGTAACATTACGATGCACTGATCTTGCATATCACTGAAAACAAAAATTCGTTCGGCTCATTGTGCTCTCTTTCAAAGCCAAAGCTGAACATTATAGAGTCCCACTGAGGCAAACTTTAGCCGTGCCCTCAGTCCACACTGGTGAGTGGCAAGGGATAATGAGTGAGTGGCGCAACACTACCTTAGTAACCTTACCCGAGTCATCAGGCCAGCCAGAGAGACCTTCCCAGTACACCCAAGACAACACTAGTCACCTTGTTGTCAAAGTACCTATGGCTGGTGTATATATATATATATATATATATATATATATATATATATATATACCTCCAGTGTACCTGCACCGTTAAGGCTGTCACAGTCATGTGAAGAGTAAAGGCACAATCCACACTTCAAGGTCTTCTCCTATAGATGTACATACACCTTACAAGGGACATCATACCATCGATAGGCAGGTTCTTGGCCAATCCTACCGTGGTCATAGAAAACGAGAACACTTTTCGTAATGCATAAATATAAAAAGTTTGTTCCTATACTCCTGGATCACACGTGGTACAATATCCTTCTTCACGGCATCAGTAATCATCCAAAAGCACTGTAATGACGTGAGAAACCTGTAGGCGTTACGCATTACAAGAAAAACAACATACAAGACAATTGAAGCAACGTGTAAAAGAGGGAAAACCGGACACACCAACCTTGGGGGTATGATAAGGACGTCTCGAAGGATAAATGTATCATTACATTTCAGCGGCCAAAGCTACCCGGGACGGGTGTATGTCACACACGCTCTATCCGTTCGTGACACACAAGAGCAATGGAAAGACGAGAGGAGCAGGGGAGAATAGGTTCCCTTAATCCCTTACTAATCCATAATGAAGCGATGAAAAGCGTTGAAAGTCGATTAAGTTTGTGTGTGGACATTCTCTTACGACCAGATTCAATACAGTCTCCCTGCGATGCACAGCATGGCAAATGAGACCCCGTTCACACAATCGGATTAGGATGGATGTACAACGGAGGATAATGCTGATGCCTCACACAGCAGCCGCCCTAATGGATATGTGGTATATGAGCCTGAGGGACAGGAGTAGTGACGTTCCTCGACGAGGTCTTTGTGCCCGAGGTAAGGGAACATGAGGATCCACTCCATCCTTAATATAGCCACCACGCAGGATCGGGGCAGTGTGGAAATCTAATTACTGCCCGAGTTAACCGCATGAAATATCATCTTCCAGTGATCTACCTTTCTCCAGTTACAAGCCACACAGACACACGCACATCTAATCAACCACAATATAACCATCAACAGAGCCACCAACCTTGGGATGCAAAGTGTCATTCCATGGGTTACACACACCCCCACAGTGAGCGTCGGCTGGTTATACACGCTTCCGAAGGACGATCTCTACCTTCCAGTTCCTCACCTGTGGTAACCCGTAACCCTAAACGATAAAACCCCTTGTGTGCCCCACCATTCTAATTAAAAACGATCGTTGTCTGCGTTAATAAAACCTCTCATGACAACATCGCACTCCACATTGCCCCTTAACAGCCCCTAGAACTGAACCATCGCTAACCAAGTACCCAGCGACCAAATACAGACCTTAACGCATGTGCAATGAGCATTGTTTTCAAGCACGTCCTACCCTTTATTGTCTTGGTAGGTCCCAGCCTCCTCCTGGTTTGTGTTCAGTCCACACATGCTTCTCGGTTTGGACAATAAACTAAGATGGAACGTGCACGTCAGTACCAGGGTCTCTGCGCTTACTGCCATATCAAGACATTAGAACTCATATATACGCAACTTTCTTCCCAAGTGCAAGTACTCTCTCTCTCTCTCTCTCTCTCTCTCTCTCTCTCTCTCTCTCTCTCTCTCTCTCTCTCTCTCTCTCTCTCTCTCTCTCCGCCAGATATCCTCCTCATCCACTACACAACAAGACTAACTAGAAAAGATACAGGGAGGAGCACACAAGATCATCCTCGGATCCTCTTACATCACTTTGTCAAAGAGGCGCTCAGTACACCAACCCACACAGCTCTCTCCAACCGTCACCTTGACTTCCAAAACCCAGTTACCAGAGCTAATGTACCATCGTCACCTGTTACGTGAGATCCCCCGTCTCCGAGATGTAGTCGGGTATCACCATCGCATCAAGCCCATACCAGCTTGTACAGCTACAAAAACATCCCATCTCGATCACCACAAACATCAAAAACCAAAAGACTGTATATATATATATATATATATATATATATACATACATATATATATATATATATATATATATATATATATATATATATATATATATATATATATATATATATATTCTCGCTCCGCAGGATGTAAGGCTGAAATGAAATGATTACACCATTTACCGCACATACGTTCAGGCGAGCCCGTATCGCTCATTCGTCCTGAAAGTTGTCATACAGGAAGTTAGACCGACACGGAATAAAGATATGTGGCTGAGAATAATCCGTCAACTATATGAAGTTTTGGCTTTATATGAGCATTAACTTTGCAAAAGACGAATCTTTGAACTATCAACCAGTCTGAGACCACTTTGCCCTGTGACGGCCACATAACGCGTTGGGTCGGCAGGATATCAAGAGACGAGATGAAGGGGGATCATCCACAGATCACCTCTGCAAAGTTTTCCCCTCGATTCGAATCCGATGGTTTCTGGGATGATGAGACCTGGGGGAAAGTTCAGACACAGACGACGACGACGGAAGCAAAGTGATGACAACAGCTCCCCGTGCATGCTAAAAAATATCCTGTGCATCTGACCTCGGTGTTGACGAGGAAGGGTTATATTGCAAATGGCAATTGGTCCTGAGACGCCCTTCCGGTAGAATCTGATAACGGAAGCAAAAGGGGAAAAAAAAAAGGAACACCTGATCTTTAAAGGCAAGACATGCTCAACTCGTGGGAAGGGAATAAAATCATAATAATAAATACAACATCCGATTCCATGTATGGGGAAAAGAACATTGTAGACTCTCTACCATCGTGTCTTAGATGACCACGTACACCTCCTCCGCTTCTCACATTGCCATACTATTACAACTGAATTCACGTCTCAAAACAGTACTACTTATCTTTAATGGAAAAATTCGAATTCCGTTTTGTGTTCTCGCACTCCCATCATCACCGTGCTAGACATAAAGATACTCTCTCTCTCTCTCTCTCTCTCTCTCTCTGCTACTCAGAGCTTATATTTTCATTTATCTGTGTTATTTCCCAAATCTATCATTATCTGTGTTATTTTCCAAGTCTATCATCATCTGTGTTATATCCCAAGTCTATCATTATGTGTGTTATTTCCCAAATCTATCACCAGAACCATGGTCAAGCAGAGATCTAGTCTATCAACAGTTCATCTTTTTTATTATATAGAACAACTGACATTTCCACACACACACACACACACACACTCACTATCCATCTCCCAGCACTTTCCTACTTCTCTCTCATTACAAAAATAACACCTTTTTTCGTAATCTTAGGCAGAAATTTACATGTTATGAAAATCCTCGTCAGCCGCTGATCTCCCCTCCCTCCTCCCCAACTAAAGAAGACCGGAACGTTTACTCCAGGAACCTAATCTACCACTACAAACTCTCCAGTATTGGATCGCCATGACGAACTGGAGACCCATCCATTATACCTGTATGACTCTCCCCATCCTCCAGGACTTCGTTACCCCTCTCCTTCCTGATATGCAATTAATCACTCCATCATCTCCCCCTCCACTCCATTGCTCAACTCCCAGGCTCTGCAACCCTTCTTCCATCATCCTCATCTCCTCAACTTCCAGGTTCTCCAACCCTTCTTCCATCATGTACCTCATAGCGCAGCTGAAGTCATCACTTCTTCCTGTTCCTCTCCTCTGTCTCACACCCCCCCACCCATCATCCTCTTCCCACCACACTAGACTATCCTCGTCAGCTGAGCCACCTTGTCTCTACCTGGACCCCATCCATCATCACTTCCTTCCCCGTCGTTATCAAGTGCTTCCTCCACCTGACTCTTTCTACCGCGGCTTAAAAACGCATTCCTTGGAGCAACCCGTTCCATGATCGTCATCCGATTCCGCTAAACGCTTCCAACTATTCCGTTGTGTTTCACCGTACGTGATCACTCGTTCATCTCGTCGGCATCTTCTCTCTTCCATCGTGTCAACTCTTGTATGGTCAACCTTGACGTGACATCCCTACCCTTCCATCGTCACAGTCTCTCTTAATGATTCTTTTATCACTCCTTTTCTTTAAAAGTCCTTTCCATCGTCATCTTCCCTCTACCAACTAGCTTACCCAACGTCAGCCTGTATTTTCCATGGATCATATTCCCCCTTCCATTACAATGTTCCATGCAACTCAACCATTACATCTCCCATTACCGTCCCACTTCTCTGGCATCATCTCCTGCTCCACCTATTTTGTTAACGACATCTCTAACAACCAACTCATCCATTATCTTCCTTGGTCCACCAGTTCCTTCAGCCCTGTTTTCCACCTTTCCAATACTATCTTGTCTCCTTCATCCAATGTTTTTTTTTCTTAATCTCCGTCTTTCTCCCTGTTCCATTCATCTTTTCCACAGTCATTCAAGCTCTTCCCAACTTTCATTATCCTTTTATTCGACGAACCAATTACGTCACTGTCTTCATCCTCTGCTATCAACCTGCCCAACAACCCTTCATTTCTCAATTTCATTAGCTGTTCCACTTTCACATTCAGAGCTGCGACTATGGAGCTGCTCCTGTCAACATGGTATTATCCTCATGTCATGCCCAATTCTTCCATCTACTCACATACATAAGACTTTCCTTTTCCACCAGCCTCACCCCCTCTTCCACCATCTCCTCTTCCTCTTCCATCAACAACCTCATGCTCTTTCATCAGCACCTACATATTTTCCATTCCCTCCACCTCTTTTACCAACACCACCACTACCTCCTCTCCCACCACTAGATCCAACTAGATCACTAATTCTTCCTCCATCTCAACACAAACATCGCTCTTCTGTCACCATAAGCACCTCCTCACTCGCCCACAACCACAACTCCGCCTTTACCTCTCTAACCCTGGTTAAGTCAACCATTCCCTAGGGTATCTAACTCGTACCTCCTCCTGTTCCATCACTAACAATCGCTCCTCTCTTCCACAACCAACCCCTCCACTACCACTAACTATTCTTCCATCAACAAATCCACTACTCCACTTCCTTCCCCACTGGTGACTGTTCTTCCACAACTAACACCTTCTCTTCCACCACTACTGACTATTCTTCCATCCTTAACTCCCCCTCCTCTTCTTCTTCTTCTTCTTCTTCCTCCTCCTCCTCATCGCACAGGAAACCAGGCCTGAAATTGCAGTCTCCCTCCTTCATGATTGTAATTACCCGGCCGACAAAAAGTGCTATTGTTGTCATCAGCTGATGTTATCACTCAGGCTCCGCTCTCTCGCTCTCTCACCCTCTCTCTCCCTGTCTCTATCTCCCTCACCTCTCTCTCTTCCCATCTGTCTATCTGACGGATCTTTTGCCTGTCTCTCCTAACGCCCGTCCAGCCCCACACACATACACACCTCCCCTCGTTAACCTTTGCTATACCTCCCTGCTGTTGCTGGTAGAGCATCTGCCTCCAGCAAAATGGCCGTGAGGGCCTTTTTTCTTCTTTTTTTTTTTTTGACCCATTTTTTTTCCTCCAGGAAAGACTGGATCTCCATGATGGATAGGTCCAGGTGGAGTTCCGGTTAAGCTGTGGGGAGTTAAGCGGCGTTCCTGTAATTTGGGACTCCTGCTAATGACGGGTTTACAGTGGTAAGGACACCTCGCAACCATTACTGAAGTTTTCTCGATAGCGATACACACGCACTCTCATCCCTTCCTTTCCTCATAAATCTTATTGTCTCTTGACCCCCACGAGGTATGATGGCCTAACCTATGACCTGCCCCTTGTGGATTAAGTCAAAAGAGGTCACACCGACGTGCTCATAGGGTTAAAAATGAACCGTCTTACTTAACGTTGCCACCAGCATGGCGGAGTTCCGCCGTTACCTCGAACATCTGCAACAACAACACGCTATTGTACAGCATCCTCACCCACCTCCTCCAAACTCTCGACTGACAGACGAAGCTCGTAAAAGTGTGGTATGGGGACGCACCTTCTCACTTATCGTAAGGCTGGTTAGTTTACTATGAACTAATACCTGCATGTCTACAACTGCTCCACTAGGTGAACATGTCTACAACTGCTCCACTAAGCGAACATGTCTACAACTGCTCCACTAAGCGAACATGTCTACAACTGCTCCACTAGGTGAACATGTCTACAACTGCTCCACTAAGCGAACATGTCTACAACTGCTCCACTAAGTGAACATGTCTACAACTGCTCCACTAGGTGAACGTGTCTACAACTGCTCCACTAAGTGAACATGTCTACAACTGCTCCACTATATGAACGTCTACAACTGCTCCAGTAAGCGAACATGTCTACAACTGCTCCACTAAGCGAACATGTCTACAACTGCTCCACTAGGTGAACATGTCTACAACTGCTCCACTAAGTGAACATGTCTACAACTGCTCCACTAAGTGAACATGTCTACAACTGCTCCACTAAGTGAACATGTCTACAACTGCTCCACTAAGCGAACATGTCTACAACTGCTCCACTAAGCGAACATGTCTACAACTGCTCCACTAAGTGAACATGTCTACAACTGCTCCACTAGGCGAACATGTCTACAACTGCTCCACTAAGCGAACATGTCTACAACTGCTCCACTAAGCAAACACGTCTACAACTGCTCCACTAAGTGAACATGTCTACAACTGCTCCATCAGTGAACATGTCTACAACTGCTCCACTACGCGAACATGTCTACAACTGCTCCACTAAGTGAACATGTCTACAACTGCTCCATAAGTGAACATGTTTACAACTGCTCCACTAAGAGAATATAAACTGATATGGTATTCCTCAATAAGAACGAAATCAGTGCATGTCCCTAACGGCGGATTTACACAGTGCTGCTACTGCACCCGAGATGAGCAAGACATCCCTTAAGCCTGCCGTCTTGACTAGGACCTTCATCAAAGCCTTGGATCAAGTCCCAATGACATAACACATCACTGAGGCCTGGTGTCGTGAGCAGGACCTTCACGAATGAGATCATTTCCTAGAGGCACTAGGTATGGCTAGGGCCTGACATCTTTAACAGTACCTCTAACAGAACCTGACTCCTGTCACCTCACACTTGGGACTATCCAAGGAAGCGACATATCATTACAGATGAAAATGGAAAAATTTCTCATATGGCAAAATACAGGGTATCAAAGCCACTCTATTATGTTACCAAGAGTATTCCTATTACATATAAATTTCTTCACTATCAAATGCGAATTATATCTAACCCTGCTCTGGAGTCCTCACATATAATCCGAAATCGTTATCAAAGACAGAAATAATCCACTGTAAACATGTCGCTCGTGTTTCTTAATGCAGTGTGAGTCAGATCACTGCTCGGGTATACAGGGTAGAAAGAACACTGAGTGAGCTGCAGCGATCACTCAAAACCCTCCACATCCAACAATGCGCTACAAATTCACCAAAAGAAATGAGGTTACGAAGGAGAAAAAAAATGCCAAGCGTATAATTCCATTCAACTACAATATGACAGATGATACATTCACTAAATCCAATAAGTTTTCATCCATTCATTCATAATGACCCCAAAATCAACGTCTAAAAAAAAAAAAATTCTGGTGTTACCCATGGCCCTTCTAAAGGCTGCTGCTGCGCAACTTCCAGTGGCAGGAAAATGTAGACTTCTTCGGAGTGAGAAGTTCTCTGGCGAGATTGTACTCCCAGTGACGCAACCTGGCCAAAGTTGACTTTTCACTCGCGGTGTAACCTCGAGCCGGGCGGCGGCGTCCGGTAACACCATAACCTTCCCCCAATCCTATATACCAAAAGCGACAAGGATAAACATGGCAACGACACACACACACATACACACACGTGACCAGTAAGGTGAAAATACCACTAAATGACTCACTACTCCAGGCCTATCTTACCATACAGTAGGTAACACAAGAGAAAAAGATAAAAAAAAAATCACATCTTACCTTGGTAAATCTAGATTCACTATATATCAAATAAAGAGCATCTCTCTCTCTCTCTCTCTCTCTCTCTCTCTCTCTCTCTCTCTCTCTCTCTCTCTCTCTCTCTCTCTCTCTCATCATCATCCATTTTCACAAATCCTACAAATCCTCAGGGAGAAAAAAAATAGAGATATCAAACAATCAAAGTTCCTATGCGTTCGGTAATGGCGGCTGGGGCAGGGCCGCCGTGCACAGTAACCCTGGTCTGTGAGGGCAGCCAGGCAGCGCGCCGCCGGCCTGTAATGAATTACGGCCGCCCCGGTAATGAGCACAGGCAAAAAACGACCCCCAAAACCCTTCCTCCGCCGTTGACCTCATTAACCCCAGCGAACGGAGGAGCCTCGACCGCCTCCTGATGACGATGCCTGGCAAGCGCTGCTGCCACGGGAACTGCCGGGTGGGGCGGCTGACTCCGGGGGAAGAGGGGAGGGGAAGGACTCACTCAGCAGCGGCACAGTCACACCGACCCTTAACCCCACACAGCCGTGACATGACACCTAATATAAAGAGACGAGACGTAATGCTTACAGACCTCTTACCACTTGGCTGAAGAATGATTGTGTCAAATTCCCTTCACTTGACACTGTGTGTTTATGCCCCTCACGCGGCACTCATAGTGTTTATGGCCCCACTTGGCGGTGAGGTTTAATGGCCCTCATTTGGCAGTGAGTCTATGGCCCTCAGCACTGAGTCTTTATGCACCTTACTTGAATGAGTCTTATGCCCCCCTCACTTGGCACCGAGTGCTTATACCCACTCACTTGGCACAGCGTTTATGCCCCCTCATTTGGCACTGAGTGCTTATGCCCACTCACTTGGCACAGCGTTTATGCCCCCTCATTTGGCACTGAGTGCTTATGCCCACTCACTTGGCACAGCGTTTATGCCCCCTCATTTGGCACTGAGTGTTTATGCCCACTCACTTGGCACAGCGTTTATGCCCCCTCATTTGGCACTGAGTGCTTATGCCCACTCACTTGGCACAGCGTTTATGCCCCCTCATTTGGCACCGAGTGTTTATGTCATCTCGGTCGTGAAATTTATGTTCCTAACTTAACACAGTTTAAGCCTCATTGGGCAGTTTCTATGCTTCTAAGTTTGCATTGTGTTTAAACTTACTTATGCCTCTCCCTTGACGCTGTTTATGCGTTTCACTTGGCGCTGTTTACGCCTTTCCCTTGGTACTATTCAATGCCTCTCGCTGGGCACTGACCGTCTGTGGTTCTCACTGTTCATGAACTGCATTTGGCATTCTTTACCCCCCCTAACTCTACACAGTTTATGCCCATGACACTGGCACTATTCAAGCCCCTCACTACTACACTCTGCTCACTGAGCTTATGCCCCTCAGTTAAACTCAGTGTTCATGCCTTCTATCTGGCTTCTAGGACCATATCATCCTTCATCTCTTCAATCTCTTGTCAGGCATACATCATCAAATACCTTTCTTCCTTCTACACTATACACTTCGAGGTCTTTCAGCCTCTCATGGCAGTTCATAATCACAGTGACTGACATTGCACGGGCAGAACATGCCTCATCTCAAGGTGAAAAATAAATTATAAAAGAAAAAGAAATGAATTAAAGTTCCACAGGTGTTTGTAGACGTGTTTCATAGAGGCTTAGCTGTTCAGGTGGAGGAGCAGGCATCACAACGGCCATTGTTCAATACCCTCGATTTTTGCTCGTGAAGCGTTTCTGAATTCTCCACTCACTTGTTTACGTCGTATGAGTGGTGACCATACAACGTAGCAGGATTGACTCCTTACATATAAATCAAACACATCCATCATTAGTTTTCTGTCTTTCGTGGTAAAATCTCATTATCATACCGCTCACTGCTTGGCTTGATAGTGTTAATCTTCTCAAATGTGTTCTATGAATTCTATTTCCTCGTTCATATTGATTCCTGAATCTTGGACGTTTTTTGCACTTTCTCTCACACTCTCCCTGTTGGGCCTTGATAACGTCATGAATGTACGATCTTCCCACGACGTATTTTTTCAAACGTCTCTTCGATCAATCCCTTCAGGATCACCTCTGCCCACCTGTATATTTTGATACTCTGATTTCCATTCCTCTTGGGTCACCAGTGTTTGTTATCATTACTGTACAGAGAAGCGAAGCTTTACACCACTCCTTCTGGCCTCCCTGATAAAAAACACAGATCATCAGACGTAGTTTCATCTCCTAGTCATCTCAGTTTTTTCAGCAAATTCACAACTATCTAATCCATCCTCCCACCATACTATCGACGTTCAGTTCTGCTACTTTCTCCAGTAAAATATGAGAGAGAGAGAGAGAGAGAGAGAGAGAGAGAGAGAGAGAGAGAGAGAGAGAGAGAGAGAGAGAGAGAGATTAATATTAGCAAGATCTACAATAATAGAGAACTGCACTGTAAACTTCACGACAGAACTTTTCCCCTGTATTTCCTGTCGGTATATCTCATGCGACACCAGCTGTTCCCCATACCTTCACTATACGTCCTCGAACAACGCCACTGAACGAACGAAAAGCCCAACGTTCCACCACTAGAAACGAAGATTATATCGTTTTGCCTTTAGTGTGAATACAGTAACAATAATATGGCTCATGTCACGTACGGGGTTTTATGGTGAAAACCACGACAGCGTGACATCCGAGACAACTTATCTGCCTCTTACACACCTTATCTGTAGAGGCAGTTCACTGATTATCCCGGAGAGTCACCGACAAGGTGCATCGTCTCTGTCTACCAGCTGCTGCTGCTGCTGTTGTTAAAGATTCGCCTGGTCTTGCCTTGGCTAAGTAAGGACTTAGCTATATGTCGGGGAAGTATATATCAAACACCATTCCCAGCTGGCCCTCACAGAAACTCACGCACACGGACATATGTAAGCACGGAATAGACCTTTATACATAACCTTACAAGAGAGTACTATGAAATAAAAAACATCAAAACAGTTAAACGACTGAAATAAATATATGAAGGTACAAATGTATGATCACCATGTATGCTTCTCTCCTGCTTCCTCTTTCTCCCAACAACCCTGCAACTGTTCTCTCTCTACTATCCAACCAACCTTCTACTTATATAAATCTAATACCGCCACACTTTCTATGAACACCAATGACGAGACTGTAGCAAGTGCTACTGTAAGCGAGTACTTCACTTCTGAGCACCAACTGACCTCTAAATCTCCTGGTGCAACTGCCATCCGCTCCTCGCATCATACTAACCTACAACTGTCTCCAGCACACCTCTGCAACCTGCCTCCCTCTTTGCCAGTCCCACAGACACAACAATTCAACTGTCATCCGCTCCTTGCATCATACCAACCTACGAGTCCTCCAAGCACACCCGTGCCCTTCTCTCCGTCTCCTGCAGCAGCCGACCGGGTTGGTCCTGGTGACACTGTGCTGGGCCGTTTTCTTAGTCGCTAAGCATTGCCTCGGACGGCCGGATTGGGAGGCCTCGGAAACGTTTGTAAGAAACGCAATCTAGAGAGGTGAGGTAGCTAACAACGTTGTTCACTAGCTCTCTCGCTATTTAGAAAAGGGCTCTACGATTCGTCACACATGAAAAGTACCCCTCCATCGATCACACCCGAGAACAACATGACTAATAACCAAACCAGTTGACAGATCCTTAAGAGAAGCTCAGCACAGAATGCCTGGCAAAGACTCGAAGACAAAGATGACATAAACTATAAACATATCCGAGTCCTCAACAACACTACAAATATCCAACATCACACGAGACCTAAAAAAAAAAAAAAAAAAAAAAAAAAAATTGTATGGTCTCCCTCTAACCACCCTATCTAAAGTATTGGAAGGCTGAGTAAGTGTGCTTGCCAGCCCTGAAAAAAAAAAAAAAGGAAATGGGAATGGAAATCAGTGTATGTGGAAGCACGGGCCGATTTGCTAATGGCCGTGTGTAGGAAGGAACAAAACAAGCCGACGTGCCAGCGGACGTGTGCACGGAGAACAGTACGGGTCGACGTGCTGATGGACATACATACGGAGGAACAGTGCGGTCCGACGTGCTGATGGCCATGTATACTGATGGACAATACAGACCGACGCGCTGACGGCCATGTGTACGAGGGAGCCACAAGGGCGCTGGGTGAGTGTACGGAGAGGGACAATAGTGATGATATCGGGCTGGGGCAGGGAAGGCTCATCCGGTGCTAATTACAGGCAGTAATGAGCGAGGTGCACGCCATCATCCCGCCCTTCCTCCCGCACCTCACCTGCCCAACTCCAACACCTACCACCACCCCACCTACCCAACCCCAACACCATCCATCACCACCTCACCTGCCAAACTCAAACACCTACCATCACCCAAAACCTGCCCAACCTAACACGTACCACCACCCAACAAAACCCCATCTGTCCAACCCCCAACATTTATATTACCAACCACCACCTCACCTGCCCAACCCAACAATTACTACCGCCCACCACAACCATCTCACCTGCTCAACACCAAACACTGTCCACACATAGACAACAACTACTTCAAAGTTTTCAAACATCCTTACCAACGTCTACAGCTTCATACATGACACTAGACGCTTCAGTTCACTGTGTTTGTGTGCAAGTGTATGTGTGTGTGTGTGTGTGTGTGTGTGTGAAGGATTACTGACATGATATGACAGAAATGAAAAGAGCACAAGTGTCGTCGGGAACTACTCACCCCAAAAGGAGCCCATCGTGTCCAAATAACACGTTGAGCGGAGCCTTTACGCTACAGAAGCCCCACTTAATCTAATCATGAACGAGGTGGTGACGGAGGTAAATACGATGATTTCGGAGGGAAGAGCGGGTCCACAATATGATGGCGCTGGGGGTGTTTGGGAAGAGAGTCAGCTGCTGTGTTAACAGATGACAAGGCTCAGGAGGCAGACTCCAGAGGGGAACTGCAAACGCTGAAGTTCAGAGTTGGTGAGAACAAAATCACGGTAATGAGGAGATGCCGGGCGTGGGGGGATGGGATGAGACAGAATGGTCTGAGTGGAAGTTGAATAATGAGGACCTGGAAGAAGTGGACGTGAAAACGAAAGGAACCATGAGGGATGGAGAGGGTCATGGGGCAGAAGAAGGGGGTTAGGGTCCTGGCTGCAGTAGGGCGCGTGTCGAGGGAGAAGCCAGTGTATGTACGCAAGGGCAAATATGGGTATGTTTTACAGTACAGCAGTTCCGACAGTGACGTCTGGTAGGGGCTTTACCAGACATCACTGTCGGAACGACAGTAGTTTCAGACAAACCCTTACCCGAGATTACTGTCGGGACTAATGTACTTGCAGATATACCCATATATGACCTTGCAAACACACTGACTTCACCTTCGCCGCGCTGCTTAATGGAGCTAGGACCTTATTTAGTTCCTTTTTTCCGCCCTATGACTCGCTGCAACCACCATGCTTGCATTCGTTTTCACGTCCACTCTCAGATGTACCAAGATTTTGCATGCCCTCCAGGTCCTCCTTACATAACTTATCGTAAGGGTATGTCTGAAATTACAACATTCCCGAGAGATGTCTGGTAAAGGCATGTCTGAAAGTACAGTTGTCCCAACAGTAATGTCACGACGGGTCTTAGTAAGGTGGTAGATGTCCCAAAAATAAAATGCCTGAGGATGATATATGGCGAGACAGATCTCGTCTTGCTAGGTAAGCCATTGTTAAAATAAAAAGAAGTGTGCTTGTAAAGACGCTCTGACTGAGACAACCGACTAAGTTGAGCTGAAATGGTGTGGGGCACATGATGATGATTAGAGAAGAAAAAATTAACGAGTATATATGTCTAAGGAGTGAAAGGAGCAAAGGCGAGGGAGATATCAAGGAGACAGAAAGGAGTGAATAAGGTTTTGGAGTAATACGGCCTGAACATTCTGGGAAGCGAGAAGCGTGCACCGAAAAGAATTAACTGGAGCAATGTGGTATACGTGAGGCGACGTGCTGTCAAATGGCTCCACCAGGTCAGATGATGCGGTGAAGTTAAACCACGGAATGGTTTGCAGGGATAAGGTGTGGACGGCGGTCTCTGCTTTTTGTGTATTACACAAAAGTTAGATATTTGGAAAGGCTTTTGGATATATATATATATATATATATATATATATATATATATATATATATATATATATTTTTTTTTTTTTTTTTTTTATACTTTGTCGCTGTCTCCCGCGTTTGCGAGGTAGCGCAAGGAAACAGACGAAAGAAATGGCCCAACCCCCCCCCCCCCCATACACATGTACATACACACGTCCACACACGCAAATATACATACCTACACAGCTTTCCATGGTTTACCCCAGACGCTTCACATGCCTTGATTCACTCCACTGACAGCACGTCAACCCCTGTATACCACATCACTCCAATTCACTCTATTCCTTGCCCTCCTTTCACCCTCCTGCATGTTCAGGCCCCGATGACACAAAATCTTTTTCACTCCATCTTTCCACCTCCAATTTGGTCTCCCTCTTCTCCTCGTTCCCTCCACCTCCGACACATATATCCTCTTGGTCAATCTTTCCTCACTCATTCTCTCCATGTGCCCAAACCATTTCAAAACACCCTCTTCTGCTCTCTCAACCACGCTCTTTTTATTTCCACACATCTCTCTTACCCTTACGTTACTTACTCGATCAAACCACCTCACACCACACATTGTCCTCAAACATCTCATTTCCAGCACATCCATCCTCCTGCGCACAACTCTATCCATAGCCCATGCCTCGCAACCATACAACATTGTTGGAACCACTATTCCTTCAAACATACCCATTTTTGCTTTCCGAGATAATGTTCTCGACTTCCACACATTTTTCAAGGCTCCCAAAATTTTCGCCCCCTCCCCCACCCTATGATCCACTTCCGCTTCCATGGTTCCATCCGCTGACAGATCCACTCCCAGATATCTAAAACACTTCACTTCCTCCAGTTTTTCTCCATTCAAACTCACCTCCCAATTGACTTGACCCTCAACCCTACTGTACCTAATAACCTTGCTCTTATTCACATTTACTCTTAACTTTCTTCTTCCACACACTTTACCAAACTCAGTCACCAGCTTCTGCAGTTTCTCACATGAATCAGCCACCAGCGCTGTATCATCAGCGAACAACAACTGACTCACTTCCCAAGCTCTCTCATCCCCAACAGACTTCATACTTGCCCCTCTTTCCAGGACTCTTGCATTTACCTCCCTAACAACCCCATCCATAAACAAATTAAACAACCATGGAGACATCACACACCCCTGCCGCAAACCTACATTCACTGAGAACCAATCACTTTCCTCTCTTCCTACACGTACACATGCCTTACATCCTCGATAAAAACTTTTCACTGCTTCTAACAACTTGCCTCCCACACCATATATTCTTAATACCTTCCACAGAGCATCTCTATCAACTCTATCATATGCCTTCTCCAGATCCATAAATGCTACATACAAATCCATATATATATATATATTCTTTCTCTTTCATACTATTCGCCATTTCCCGCATTAGCGAGGTAGCGTTTAGAACAGAGGACTGGGCCTTTGAGGGAATATCCTCACCTGCCCCCCCCCCCCCCTCCTCTGTTCCTTCTTTTGAAATAAAAAAAAAAAAAACGAGAGGGGAGGATTTCCAGCCCCCTGCTCCCTTCCCTTTTAGTCGCCTTCTACGACACGCAGGGAATACGTGGGAAGTATTCTTTCTCCCCTATTATATATATATATATATATATATATATATATATATATATATATATATATATATATATATATATTCACTCTGAGGAACCAGAGACAAGAAAGTCGTATGCGATTATTATATTTTTCCTCTTCAGATTCAGTTGTTCGTTTCTGAAGCAACCTCGCTCTGAGGGTAAAAGGCGAATACTTGAATACGAGCGTCAGACGCTGTCTTCCTGTCTCTAACCTTAGACAGATCCTGGAGGTACCAGGGCAAGATATCATCTCATCCACCCCACCCCCTGTGGGTGTCAGTTGCCCACACATCCTTGGCTCAGTCGCCAGTCAACTTCCAGTGGGAGTTACGCCTGACTTAATACGCAGGAAGTGGAGCGCATGTGCACGCGCTCCACTGTAATTATATACTCGCTACAGCGCAGAGATAATGCTCAAATTTATGGCTGGAAATATACACATCCCACTTACCTTAACAGCTCAATAACGAGGCTGTCAATTTTAAACGCCGTAAAATGAGATATCAAACATCTTTGTACGCAGTATATTACGTGCAAGCTGTGCATTATCTTGGGGAAGATTGGGCCAGGGAAAGCTGAGGTAGAACATCGACGTGCAAATGTTTTACGTCAGGGAAAGGAAGGGAGGGAGGAAGATTACTCATACATATTCGCCATTTCCCGCGTTGGCCAGGTTGCGTTAAGAACAGAGGACTGAACCATTGATGGAATATCCTCTCTTAGCCTCCCCTTCTCTGTTCCTTTTTCTTTTTTTTGGGGGGGAGTAAAAAAAAAAGGGGAGGGGAGGATTTTCAGCACCCCGTTCCCTCCCCTTTTAGTCGCCTTCTACGACACGCAGGGAATACGTGGGAAGTATTCTCTCTCCACTATCCCCAGGGATATATATATATATATATATATATATATATATATATATATATATATATATATATATATATATATATATATATATATATCGAGGAGGTCTGCCAAAGATATATATGATTAGAAGGAGGAAGACTGTAAGACCACGGGAAGGAGGTGGGAACCTTTGCTTGACGAGGAAGGCTGAAAAAAAATTTAGGCCACAGTCCATGTGAGTAGACACATGTCCACGTTGCATATGGAACACCTGCGCATGATATGTATCATAATTATTCTTAATCAAACATGAATAATAACTTTATGAAAGAATCATTACTCGCTACTAAGGAAAGCCAAATATCTGAGCCGTTAACAGCTATATTTCAAGTCGCCATAATACCTTGTATGACCGTAGACACCATCAAGTGTTGATCACGTGTATCACCACGAATCCCAGTGCTACTCACGTCACCATAAATTCCCACACCTCTTACGACATCACCATGTGTCCAGATCCTACGTCATCACGAATCCCGATTTTTCCTACATCCCCATAAATCCCAGATCATACCTGCTTCAGAAACACAATCCTAAAAATCCCAACATTACCTCCGTCACCGGACGTTCCCACACTAGGTTTACATCAACATAAATCCCCACACTTCCAAAGTTTCCATAATTCCAACTATCAACATAAATCCACAAATCTTTTTACCATAAATCCTCATACTATCTACGTCACCTAAGATCTCGGCATTGCCTGATCACTGTAACTTTCTAATACTATTCAGATCATCATAAGCTCACATAATAATTTCCTCATCGTAAATCCCCATATTACATACGTTATCATAAATCTCCATACCACCTCCGTCAAAACAGTGCCGTCGTCACTATAAATACTGTGGAGCACAAAATCCTAAAGCACAAAGGATAACAGTACCGCATGTTACGAGATTTGTCATCAGAGTGTACATTACACAAGGCCAGCCTGGCAAAGTATAATGAACACATGCAGTACTGTACACATTCTCTGAGCATAATAAACACAACCTCTGGCCATCCTGAACACGTGCTGTACTTAACTCATCCTCTGTCTATAATAAACATGTACTATACAGAACGCATCCCCCACCCATACTGAACATGTGATATACAGAAGATATCCACTAATGATAATGAACATGGACTATTCTGAACACAGCCAGTAGTCATACTGAACACGTGCTACAATGAACATATCCTCCGTCCACTATATATACATGTACTGCACTGAACATATCCTCCAACCATATGGAACATGTGATATACTGAACATCGCCTGGGACCATAATGAGCATATTCAAAAATTGAACATAACCTCCAACCATATTCAAAATGTGATATATTGAACATCGCCTGGGACCATACTGAGCAAGACCAAAAATTGAACATATCCTTCAACCATAAAGAAAATGTGATATACTGAACATCACCTGGGACGATACTGAGCAAGACCAAAAATTGAACACATCCTCCAACCATAATGAAAATGTGATATACGGACCATCCCCTAGGACCGTACTGAGCAAGACCAAAAATTGAACACATCCTCCAACCATAATGAAAATGTGATATACGAACCATCACCTGGGACCGTACTGAGCAAGTTCAAAGATTAAACATATCTTCCAACCATACTGAACATAGCTTGGGACCATACTGAGCGCATTCTACAATGAACATTTCCTATGACTGTACAGAATACGTGCGGTAATGAAGAGATTCCCTGGCCATAGTGGACATTATCAGAACAAACATGTGCTACACCGAATTCAAAACTATGTAATACTGACACCACTGGAAACTGGATGATCTGCTGCCTCTTTCACTTCCCTTCACAGTATCCGTTCCACTGAACACATCTGACATTTCTGAATACGACTCAACCAACATAAAAAATTCCTGTAATGTTAATGAACATGCTGGTCAGCCCCTTGAAAAAATGCTATGATCTTTAAACACAACAAGCAATCTTTGCGCAAAACACTACAATCTTTGAGTACAACGGTTCGATCTTTGCAAGACATATAATTATTAAGCACAACGGTAAAATCTTTGAGCATGACAGTACGATCTTTGAGCACGATGGATGCCCCTTGAAGCACGACAGTATGGCCCTGGAACATGATGTCGTGTCAGTTCCACTGGATTCATGCAATAATCAACACTAACCATACTGAAAACATGCTACACTGAACATGCACTCTAGCAAGACTGAAATCTCTATATTGAATATTCTTGTTCTAACTGAACATACTGACCAACACATACTGAACACCTCTATTCCTAATGAATATATGATGCAAAGAACATCAACTCTGATAGCAGTGAACATGGAATATACAATTCATGTCCTTACTGAACACATACCAGACACTAATAAATGTTTTATATATCACAAGCTCTAACCCCATTAGATGCAAAAGTACTGAACACGTGCCACAACCTTACTGGAAGCCAATCTACCAAACACGTGCTATGATTGCACTGAAAGCCAATGTACTTAACATGTACTCAGACCATACTGGGTGCAGATGTAGTGAACATGTGTTCTAACCGAAGTGACAGTAGATGCACTGAACACATGCTATAATCATACTGCAAACCTACATGACCAGGTACTCTGACCAAACTGAAAGCCAATAACTGAACACGTGCTCTGAACATTCAGGAAGCAGAAGTAATAACACGTACTCTAACCGTACTGGGCGCAGGTGTACTAAACACGTGTCAACAGTACCTTGATGCAGATGTACTGAACATGTGCACTGACACAATGACTTTCCCATTTGTTATGCTGACTACACTTGACTGTATCTATTAATGTCAGACTGTAAACACCATATGTTCCACCTGAATATGCCTGACTATATACACTAGATGTCTTATTGTATACACCAAGTGCCCTCACTATATACACCTGAAGTCTTACTGTATAGATCAGACGCCCTCTCACTCCATACATAACCTACCTGCATACACCAGATTCTCTGACTGATATACACTTGATGTCTTCCTGCATACACCAGATGCTCTTCCTGTATACACAGATGCTCTCTAACTATATACACCAGATGCTCTGACTGTATACACCAGATGCTGTCAGCATGCACCAAATGATATATTCCTGATGCTTTGACTTTATACATCAGATGCCCTGACTACATACATGAGATGTTTTGACCATATACATACAACTTAGATCATTAGTTTTCATATTTTTTCTTTATGATGACCCATTGAATTTTTTTCCACATTTACTTCAATCCCATACGCGGACAAAACAGCCCAATCCATTCATGATTAATTATTCACTCATTATTCATTCATGATTAATCATTAACTAGAAAAAAAAATGAAAAAACTAGGTAACTAAGGTAAAGGATATAACAAACACAGGAAAACTAACAGCATCTAGAAAAGATAGGTTTCGACAGTTGTGTTGAAGTCTCGATGACTTCGTGACCCAAAAGGAAATGTTAGGCAGTCCTAAAGTTGGGGACCCCAGACTTAGAAGCTAAATGTACACCTAACTGCTTACACCAGGTGCTGACTGTAGATGTTAGGTGTGATCTTGTTTACACCAGATGCTTTGACTGTATACCCAGTATTTCTGAAAGACAAGCCTCTGATACGGTGACTGTATGCCAAACATGATTTAACTGTATCAACCAAATGCTGACCGCATAACCCAGCTGCTCTTACTATATATACACCAGGTACTCTTCAACCCAAGTATTGTTATCATTATCATTATTATTATTATTATTATTTTCATGATCATCATTATCATCAATAGTATTATATGAGAGTAAACAAAGCTAAGGGAGTGGGTGGGGAATGGGAGACATGGCAGCAAATGGAACCATAGTAGCATGTCATGGGAAAGACGGATGGGGCGAAAGTTCTGAGGGCACTGAAGAATGAGTGGAAACAGAGGTCATTATCAGAGAGCAAAAATGGGTATGTCTGAAGGTATAGTGGTCCCAGCATTGTTGTATGGATGCCAGGTATGGGATATGGGTGAGGATGTGCAGAGGAGGGTGGACGTGATGGAAATGGTGTACATTGCTTTGACAGAATAAATGATAAAATGATAAAAAGGGAAGTGTAATGAAAAGAGTGCGAATGAAAGCTGAGGAGGGTATGATGAAATGCCTCGGACACATGGAGAGAGTAAGTGAGGAGAGGTTAACAAAAAGGATATATGTGTCAGAAATGGAGGATTCAAGAAGAAGGGGTAGACAAAACTGGAGATGAAAGGATGGAGTTTTGGTGCATTACAAAATAAAAGTTTGAGAATGGATGTAAGCACATGTGGCATTTCTTCGTCTGTTACTAGAGCTACCTTGCTGAGGAAGGAAAGGTGAACCAGTAGGGAGCAGCTGAGTGAGTGTGTCAGCAGTTTGATGCAAGAGACCAGGTATTATTGATGAGTGATTTAAATGTAAAGATTAAATGTAAAGATGAGTAATATGGCAGTTGATTATATAAGTGGGATGCATAGGGTATTCAGGGAATGGAAATGGTAAAGAGCTTGTGGAGTAGTGTGCTCAGAAATGGCTATAGACTGGGAACAACTGGTTAAAAAAAACAAAAAAAAACAAGTATATGTATGTCAGTAGGAAAGCTGGTCAGCGGTCATTAATGGGTTATATACGAATTCACAGTCGTGCAAAAGAGACTTCTGGACGTGAATGAGATGAGAGGGGCAGCTGGTAGGATGCCTTATCATTAGCTGGTGGAAGTGAGGGGGAGGGTAAATATTTGACGAGGCTTTTGGAAAAGAGGAAACGTTATGGGAGAGAAAAGAATGGTCAAAATGAGCATAGAAAAGAAACTTGTATGAAGAAATACCAGGAGAAATTTAGTGTACAATGGCAAAAAATGCGAGTTAACGAAACGGGGGGAGTGGGTGCTGAATGGGAGTTATCTAAGGATGCACAATAGGCTTGTGCGATAAAAGCATGTGGCATGCGTAGGGTTGACAGGTTAGAAAGGGTAGTCAGTGTAGTGAGTGGCAGGATGACAAAGTAAAGTTGTAGTGAAAGAAAAGAGAGGTATATGGCAGAGCTTCATGGTAGGAGTGCAAATCAAGAAATGCATGAGAAAAGGCCCCACAGACCTTTTCATGGTTTTCCATGGCTGCTCCACATGCCCTGGTTCAGTCCATTGACAGCACGCCAACCCCTACATAACAAATCATTCCAATTCACTCTATCACATGCACAGCTACTACCCTCAGGCAGGTTTTGGCCCTCAGTGTTCCATCTTTCCACCTTCAATTCAGTCCATCCTTTCTCTTTGTTCCAACCACTTCTGCCATATATATAACCTCTTTGTTAACCTTTCATCACTAAATTTCTCCACATACCCAAACCATTTCAACATATCCTCTAAACCACACTATCTTTATTAACACACCTCTCTCTCTTACAATTTCATTAATTACATGATCAAACCACCTCACACCACATATTGTCCTCCAATATTTCATTTCCAGCAACTCCACCCTCCTTTACACAAAATCATTTATAGTCCATGCCTCATCCATATAATATTGTTTAGACTAATATAACTTTAAATAACATATATTTTTGCTCTCCCAGATAATAATTTTTCTTTCCACACATTCTTCAATGCTCTCAGAACCTTTGCCTCTTCACCCATCTGATGACTCACTTTAAAGATCCATTGTTCCATTCTCTGCCATATGCACCCCCAGTTTCTAAAACATTTCACCTCCTCCAATTTTCCTCCATTTAAACTTGCACTGCAACTAACCTGTTCCTCATTTCTCCTAAACCTAATAACCTTTCACACACTTTTTCAAATTTAGTCACCAACTTCCGCAGTTTCTCACTTGAATGAGTGTGTGTGTGTGTGTGTGTGTGTGTGTGTGTGTGTGTGTGTGTGTGTGTGTTACATTCCTGGAAACCCTGTCATAAGCTGAATTCTTTTAAGTCATGCAGTTGAAACCCATTACAATGAATAAAGAAGTTCCACTCCCAACCATAATCTTTCCAAATTTATCTTTTAAGTACGGAATATAAGTGAAACAACTTTTTAATCAAACAATACTAATCTAATGTAGATAAATCTAAAGAAAAATGGCACTTTGTAACTGCTACCCCTGCCTTACATTATGAGCTAACATTATTCTTTTTTGTTTTTCAATAATGTTATGCTATGCATTAGAAGTTAACTATTTCTGAAGTAAGTTTTCATACGAGGTACAATGGTACACCAAACACACAAGAAAAAATCCTGAATAAACCTCAAAAAAAATGATCAAAGAAAGAGTTCCAACACCTACCACAATTAAAAATAATTTGAATTCAACAACGTTTAAACAAACTTCTTAGGATTAAAATGGGAAAATTTTCTTTCTAACATAATCAGGCATAAGGTTCGTAGACTTCTTAGATCTGATTTTCCTTACTATGAAGAGCTGCAATGAATATTCACAGCAAATAATAACATGGAGTACATAATATTTGCTGTAGTTGAATTTTCACCAAAAAATCAATAAATTCCATAAAAATCCAGAATTTAGCAATGATATAAACAAGACTTGGGGGGGGCATATAACTGAGGGTATTCAAATGTTTTGAACAAAATTAGGCTAAATAAGGCCAGGAAATATTAAAGGAAGGATAAATTCTCGAGGGAGATGCCAAATTTCCTTGTTATGGTCTATACATTTGACCAAATAAGGATCTAAGGACCCCTTGATAATAGCACAAATATGCCTACCCAGTTGGTATCAGTTCTAAATGCAACTTTTCCAAGTCCAGACTAATTTCTGCACCAATAATCTTTCATGTCCACCAAGCTCATAAATGTTTAACCAGCCTTCAGGTCTGTTTATAAACATAACACAGCTAAAACTGGAAACAAGAAGATATTTTGACATCGCTGTGAAATTGTTTAGCGCTCATGATTATGAGAAAACAGCAATGCCACATAAATCATAGCCTATATGTTATAGCTATATGTTACCTTCAAAACTTATGAATTACACAGGAATACACTGTCATTATATGATTGATAGGTGGCTTAATCACAGTCTGAGTACAAAGTTTCATGGACAAGTAAAAATGCAATAGATGTAAGGAGTACAGATATAAAAAGTCTGTTCACCCAAGTTTTCCTACCATTTTTGGGTGACAAAATGGGGAGGTGTTTCACTCATTTACTTGAGAATTAAGTAGTTTTGTTTTATATAAAAATACTCATGAGAATATGTGATACACGTGCCCAAAAACAACAATCTGAATTAAAAACAACAACCAATTACAATATATAAACCTGTTGTAAAATATTATGATTTCATGTCTATGAATGCCATTTCAGGTCAAAACAGTTTCATCATAAATCAACACTTCCCAACAATTAAACAATGCAATTTCAACATGGAACAATAAAAGTGGAAGCATGCTGTCTTGTAACATCAAACCACTTGAGGGGGGGATGAAAACCATCTCTTAGTACAGCAATGCCATTCTGGGGACTTAGAAAAACCAATCCAACACAAAGTATGACTATTTCAAACCATATAATGAAGGCAACGGTACTAAAGAGTTCACCAGTTTCAAGGCTGAGCAAAGAAACTTTCCCATGCAGATGAAGGTGAAATAAATCTTGATATAAGCAGCATACTGTGATTTTGCTACAGACTACATTTATTTGTTAAAAAATAATTTTCTATACAGGAAGATCAGGTTTGCATGGGCAAACTATTATCATGTGAAAGATACATGGTTTATGGCATCCGCTACCATTCATATGGGAATATTTTTCCTCTTTTCTGTTAGCGTGAGGGTTGATATCAGGTCACCCGAGTGACATGCTTTATATAAATTTTACAATTCTTTCACCAGCCATAATAATTTTTCAGCCAATCTTTAAGGTTTTAATGATGTTCTAAGTCATATTTCAGTGCAAGATGTGACTGTGATTACTTTTCTATTGATTCCCCTAAAAGTAAAATCTAACAAAAGTGTATGCAGCTTTAAAGAACAAAGAGATTAGCTACAAGTAAAAGGTGCAGTATCATACAGTGAGAAGTATAAAATGCTGACAATAACGTATAAGCTAGTAGATTTGAAGCTACAGTATCAGTAAATTCTATGAAGTGATGCTGTCTATAAGCAATATGAAACTGCAAAAGTTTGAAATGTAATACCAAAACAAGTGTGCAATACTATTTTTTTAAAATATCTATGGGAGTTTTAAGGGGATACCATTTAAAAAGCATGATATGGTGAGAGTAAGTGAGATTGGAAAAGAAACTTGTGTGAAGAAATACTAGAAGAGACTGGGTGTAGAATGGCAAAAGGTTAGAGTGTGAGGAAAGGAAGGTGTTCAGGAAAGCAGTCATGACATGTGCAAGAGGTGGAAGGTGGGTAGATCAAATAGGATAGTGAGAGGTGGGATGAAGAAGTAAAGTTGCTAGTGAAGGAGAAAAGACAGATATTTGGGTGGTACTTACAAGGTAGCAGTGCAAAGGATTGGGAGATGAACAAACAAAAACAACAGTAGGTCAAGAGGAAGATGCAGGGGTGAAAAAGAGGGCAAACGATAACTGGGGTGAGCGAGTACAAGTAAACTTTCTGGATTGGATTGGATTATAAAATCTAGGCTTATAAGCGAAGCACTGGAGCATCCAAGGATATTCAGTGCTCTGTATACTTTCTGGAGAATAAGATGTATTGGACGCAGGTAAACTGGCTGACTGAGCTCAAATGCGACAAAGAAATCTCTAAATAGGTAAGTACCGTTTTACACACAGGCAGTAAGAACATGAAACACTACAATATGAATTACCAAAAACATTACTGAAAATTGGATATGTACCCATTCTTACACATTCCTTGCCTAAAAAATCTAAATAATCTTTTACTTTGCCTCAGATAATGAAAAAAAACACAAAAATGATAAATAAAAATATATTTCAGTATCTTAAAGCTTTAAAAACTATCTAAATAATATTTCTATCTTTTCAGTTCCCTACTTTGTAACTTCCCCGTATATTCTTAACTGATTTAACCATTAGCATATAATTCTACCTTCATCGCTTTTAAACCTCTGATTTAAATGAAATGGGAATTTTGGAAAGCAACCTTATCTAATGATTCACACTGAAGAAAGCTGCATCAAACATGCTGTACACTTAGGACAATAAATTCTGACAAGTGCATCGGAAGTTTGCGCACATCCTGAATTTAGGTCGTAAGGTAGGTTTAGTGAGGGTTTGTAATTCGTTCCTTATATAATGTGAAAATTTCAAGTCATCAATAACGTGCTAACAAAAATCATGTTAAAGTATACATCATGGTAAAACTCTAATCTACCTGATATGTTCAATTTGAGGATAAGTTAGCTAGATAAGGCATTTTTTCTTGGGATGAGATTATGCTTCCCATGTAAAATCACAAACAAGAAAAATGCTGAAACTACAGATATGGGATCATATCTCTAGCGAGCAGGTTACAAGATGGAGAGTTCTTATCTTATTCAAGTAGCATGGCAGGTTTTACATTGACAAAAATTATGTCAATGGATCTGTTATACTTAGAACTCTTTCACCTGCAGAGATCTTTTTTGAAAATGTAAAATTATGTTATCCTAGGTTAGGCGAGGTTCCTCGGGCAGGTACTTTTTTTCTATAAGACATATAAAAGTGAAAAGGAAGCAAAGGTGAGATAAGGTTTCTTGAGTTGATACTGACTTTAAAAAAACATATATATATAAAAAGAAAGGCAGTCTCTAACTCAGAAACCTAACCTAACTTTCTCGGAAGAGATCAATATACATTAATTTTTTTCATCATACTTTGTCGCTGTCTCCCACGTTAGCAAGGTAGCGCAAGAAAGCAGACAAAAGAATGGTCCAACCCACCCACATACACATGTATATACATAAACGCCTACACACGCACATATACATACCTATACATTTCAACGTATACATACATATACATACACAGACATATACATATATATACACATGTACATATTCATACATGCTGCTTTCATCCATTCCCGCCACTGTACGTGTGCAAGGCAGCGATAGGAAAAGACAACAAAGGCCACATTCATTCACACTCAGTCTTTAGCTGTCATGTATAATGTATTGAAACCACAGCTCCCTTTCCATAATCCAGGCCCCACAAAACTTTTCATGGTTTACCCCAGAAGCTTCACATGCCCTGGTTCAATCCACTGAGAGCACGTCAACCCAGGTATACGACATCGTTCCAATTCACTCTATTCCTCGCACGCCTTTCACCCTCCTGTATGTTCATGCCCCAATCGCTCAAAATCTTTTTCACTCCATTCTTCCACCTCCAATTTGGTCTCCCACTTCTCCTCGTTCCCTCCACCTCTGACACATATAACCTCTTTTGTCAATCTTTCCTTACTCATTCTCTCCATGTGACCAAACCATTTCAATACTCCCTCTTCTGCTCTCTCAACCACACTCTTTTCATTATCACACATATCTCTTACCCTTTCATTACTTACTCAATCAAACAACCTCACACCACATATTGTCCTCAAATATCTCATTTCCAACACATCCACCCTCCTCCGCACTACCCTACCTATAGCCCATGCCTCACAACCATATAACATTGTTGGAACCACTATTCCTTCAAACACACCCATTTGTGCTCTCTGAGATAACACTGTCTCCTTCCACACATTCTTCACCGCTCCTAGCACCTTCGCCCTCACCCCCCCCCACCTTGCAACTCGCTTACACTTCCATGGTTCCATCCACTGCTAAATCCACTCCCGACTTCCTCCAATTTTTCTAAATTAATACTTACATCCCAATCAACTTGTCCCTCAACCCTTCTGAACCCAATAACCTTGCTCTTATTCACATTTACATATATACTGTCTATAAAAAAAAATGCTTGATATGAGTTATGTATAAACTGCTGCACCCACAATGAAAAATGAGACCTATGCACCAACTTCCTTCAAGAAGTGATCCTGTCCCACTAGTCACTTAAAAAAAAGTTATCTTGCCACTAGTCAGCACAGTTATGTCAAACATTTTGCTAATTAGTTCATTTTCTGAGGTAGACTAGTATTGGGGGCCAAAGCAGAACCACCTGGTTTGTTGTTTTGAAAGGCTAACTGGCTTGATTTTTACTGAATACCTTTCCTAGTATTCAAGACAGCAACAGGTTCAATCTTTCCTGTGACCCTGGACTCATGCATTCAAAAATGACTTTTTTCCTCATCAGAACCGACATCCACATGCTTCTCAACATTTGCAATATATACACCTATCCCTTACTTTATGTTGGATCATTATATGCAATTTCACCATTCTGTGAGTAACCTACTTCTACCAGTCCCTCTTTTTCTGCAGTCAAAACTCACTACCATGCAGGTATGCATGCAGTGTGTGCCAAAACTTCTGTGGGGTTGGCAGGTGGAGTAAGTGTGGGTCCTGGGCATAGCACACGAAGTTCGCACCAGCAGGTCAATTTCACAGTTACTACCACTGTGAGCGGATCTGTGCTACTTATGTGACTGGGATATATCTGCTATTGTGATCTTCCTGCAAGCCATGCATTTGCATATGTTATTGTGGCATCCAAACATCTAGCAACTTCTCTTATCCGAGAACCAACAGTTAAACAGATGAAGAGAACCTCTCTGACTTTACATATTTTTAGCTGGAGTAATGTCCTAAATCCATTATATAACATTTCTGTTAAGCTTTGTGCTAGTTCCCATCGTACTAATATGATGAAAATTCGATAAATCCAATAAGAAAGTAAAAATGAAGGCAAAGAAGATATTCAAGATGACAGCATTTTACCAGTGTCAACTAATCAGCAAAAAACACTGCAAACAAAAAAAGAAACATCACTCAAAAAACCTAAGCCAATCTAAAGATCACTACATGTTACACAGTTTAATAAAGTACAATAATGAATATATTTATAATTATTGTCAACTATCAAAATTACATCACTAAAGCACAGAATTACCGATTTGGGATTCGTAAGGCTAGCTTAGCTTGCATTTGTTTTGTCTTGGCTCTTTCTTTCCTCTATTCTTGCTTTAAAACAAAATGTACACCAAACTTAAATACACCTGTCAATTCCTTTTACTCAGAGAAATAAGTGACCATGATTTTTGCCAATGCAAGTCTAGAAGCAAAGGTGTTGCCTACAATCGATTTCCACTTTATTAAATTCGTGCACATAACAATCACTACCAGTACCTATAATTCCTGAGTCATTACACTATATCTATTTCTATACACCTATATACTTGAGAATTAGGGTACACTACTGGCTTGCAACACATATGCTTCACACTTGAGACAGACTTGAAAAATAACCTTTAAGTTTTGCATGCATAAAATAATCTTTTCTTTTAAGAACAAAATAGATATTCAAACATACTATTTTTATACTTCTCAAGCAGGCTTTTATGATATCACAACATAATACTATATGGTTTGAATCCCAGTAACTAGCAAAATATATTCATACATATATCCCGTCTGATACATTCATATCCCATCAAACATGTCATGATTTGTGTACACTGCTGTATCTGCTACCCCACTGTAGACTACCTCCAAAGCAAGTGTAGTTATTTCAGCATGTCTGCAAGGAATATTAAAGGTACCCAGGGGAGTACAGGAGAAACTAAAGTGCTTAGAAAAGTTTATCAATGGTCCAAAAAATCACTGCTAATGCCAAGTCCATGGGTCTTGTTCATTCAACTGCAGCCACTATTCGTAAAAATACAAAAATAAGATCGAGTTCTCTGTTTGGAACTCCATTAAGGGTTACACTAATGTGTACAAAGATAAGTATCATAATGGTGAGGAAGAAAAACCTCCAAAGCACTTGTGCTAGGAAACAGGAACAGAGGAACATGCCCATGGCTACCCTGAATATCCAGAAAAAGGCCAAGTCATTACATAATGACATGAAAAATGAAGCTGGCAAAATAAGTCAACCGTAAACTTTTGGTGCAATTAGGGGGTGAATTTGATAAGTTCAAAAAGCATCACTGTTTTCATAAAATCTGCATGAGTTGGGAGGCTGCCAGTGCTGATACTGTGATAGGGCAGCAGAAAGTTACCCAGAGCATTTTGATAAAATTATTGGAGAAGGAGGTTGCATACCTCAAAAAGTGCTTAATGTGTATGAAACATCATTATTTTGGAAAAGGACACCAGCTAGAAAATTCATCAACAAGAAAGACTGCTACAGGGTTCAAGGCAGCCAAAGATCACTTAACACTGCCATTGAGTGGTAATGCTGTAGATTATAAAAGTAGGCCCTGACTTAAGTTTCATTCAGGAAATCCCTAGGCAATGAAGAGCTGTGTACATTCAGCATTACCTGTGATCTGGCATTCCAATACAAGGTGTACTGCCTTCTCTATCCAGCAGCAGTGTCACTAAAACATTAGCCAAATAAGCAATACTTATCCATGATAATGCACTGGACACTCCACTTCCCCTGTCCAGATTAATCAAAATGTTAAGGTGGAATTCATCCCACCCAAAATAAATACTTCATTTTTCCATCCCATGAAACAGGGCAATTTTGCCACCTTCATGGTATATCACCTGAAGAGGATATTCTACCAACCCCTCATATACAAATCTGGATGGTAAAGCCTTTGATCAGGCAAGAAAAAAAAAAAAAAAAAAAAAAAAATAATAATAATAATAATAAAATGAATGCTATGGGCAACATTGCTAAACAGAGGAAACAATGCTCCATATCTGGCAGACATTTGTAACTCCTGCCCAAAATGTTGGCTTTGAAGAAATCGAGAAGTGGCTAATTTGCTGGAGTTACATTAAGGATTCTACCAATAAAGATTTCATACATCTACAACAAGCCCGTTTATAGCCAAAAGGTTAACAGAAATAAATGACCAATTTGACAAGACTACTGTCCCTGCTAATGACAAAGATCCCAACCATGAATATGCCCTGGCATTCTCTAAATGGCTTACCAATCTTAAAAATGGCTCTGGGTAGACTTACAGAGAAAGAAGCATGATACAGCTAACATTAGGGAGTTCTTTAAAAGGCCAGGGAAAACCACCTCCAGTTGGAACAAATGCTGCATCAGATGACTCAAGGAATGATGAAACAAGCCTTGTTCCATCAATCCCTGTAACCCTCACATCACCGAATTCCACTCCACCACCACCTTAAACCCTTACCTTCAAGTTTTACAATAAATCCTTTATATATCATCTGCAAAATCTATGATATGACAACAGCTGCCGAATCACATAATTCAGAGAGTAGACCGACCTAACCTCCTTCCTCCCTCCCAGGAATCCTCACTAGCCCCTTTCTACTCCATCACCATCTCAGGTTCACCTCACCACATTTTCTAAACAGTTTTCATTAAATATTAGGAGAGTGTGGTACACTGTTTTTAACCTAAGTTATTCTTATGTACAGTAACCAGGATAGCATGAGAAAACATGCAGCAAGCAAGGCCATCTCAGGTGAAAATAAAAAAAAAGGAGAAACTGAAGGAATTAAACAGGGCTCAGCAAGGATTTGCAGCCCTGATTCTTATGGGCAGACAGGTTTTAGGGGTAGGGAAAGATGAAAAGAAAGAAGGGAATTCCAGTGCTTTGCTGGTATGAGGAAAGAAAGAATCATCATACTTGGACAAGCCATATGTGGCCGCTCTTAACACTGAAACTATGGGAAGCAACAGCCAGACCCATGACACAGGTTGCATTAGTGGAAGGGACATATGCAGACAGCTTGAGAGATCAGTGGTCAAAATAGTACATGCAGAACACCCCTTGGGAGTGCTCATCCTCCTTGAAGGCTCAGACTGGGGTGTCTAAATGTGTGTGGATGTAACCAAGATGAGAAAAAAGGAGAGATAGGTAGTATGTTTGAGGAAAGGAACCTAGATGTTTTGGCTCTGAGTGAAACAAAGCTCAAGGGTAAAGGGGAAGAGTGGTTTGGGAATGTCTTGAGAGTAAAGTCAGGGGTTAGTGAGAGGTCAAGAGCACGGCAAGGAGTAGCACTACTCCTGAAACAGGAGTGGTGGGAGTATGTGATAGAGTGTAAGAAAGTAAACTCTACATTGATATGGGTAAAACTGAAAGTAGATGGAGAGAGATGGGTGATTATCGGTGCACATGCACCTGGGCATGAGAAGAAAGATCATGAGAGGCAAGTGTTTTGGGAGCAGCTGAGTGAGTGTGTTAGTAGTTTTGAATGCAAAGGTGAGTAATGTGGCAGTTGAGGAAATAATTGGTGTACATGGGGTGTTCAGTGTTGTAAATGGAAATGGTGAAGAGCTTGTAGATTTGTGTGCTGAAAAAGGACTGGTGATTGGGAATTCCTGGTTTAAAAAGAGATATACATAAGTATACGTATGTAAGTAGGAGAGATGTCCAGAGAGCGTTATTGGATTACGTGTTAATTGATAGGCGCACGAAAGAGAGACTTTTGGATGTTAATGTGCTGCAAGGTGCAACTGGAGGGATGTCTGATCATTATCTTGTGGAGGCAAAGGTGAAGATTTGTAGAGGTTTTCAGAAAAGAAGAGAGAATGTTGGGATAAAGAAAGTGGTGAGAGTAAGTGAGCTTGGGAAGGAGACTTGTGTGAGGAAGTACCAGGAGACACTGAGTACAGAATGGGAAAAGGCGAGAACAAAGGATGTAAGGGGAGTGAGGGAGGAATGGGATGTATTTAGGGAAGCAGTGATGGCTTGCGCAAAAGATGCTTGTGGCATGAGAAGCGTGGGAGGTGGGTTGATTAGAAAGGGTAGTGAGTGGAGGGATGAAGTAAGATTATTAGTGAAAGAGAAGAGAAAGGCATTTGGATGATTTCTGCAGGGAAATAGTGCAAATGACTGGGAGATGTATAAAAGAAAGAGACAAGAGGTCAAGAGAAAGGTGCAAGAGATGAAAAACAGCAAATGAGAGTTGGGGTGAGAGAGCATCATTACACTTTAGGAAAAATAAAAAGATGTTTTGGAAGGAGGTTAATAAAGTGCGTAAGACAAGGGAACAAATGGGAACATCAGTGAAGGGGGCTAATGGTGAGGTGAAAACAAGTAGTGGTGGTGTGAGAAGGAGGAGTGAGCATTTTGAAGGTTTGTTGAATGTGTTTGATGAAAGAGTGGCAGGTATAGGGTGTTTTGGTCGAGGTGGTGTGCAAAGTGAGAGGGTTAGGGAGAATGATTTAGCACACAGAGGTAGTAAAAGCTTTGCGGAAGATGAAAGCCAGCAAGGCAGCGGGTTTGGATGGCATTGCAGTGGAATTTATTAAAAAAGGGGGTGACTGTACTGTTGACTGGTTGGTAAGGTTATCTAATGTATGTATGTCTCATGGTGAGGTGCCTGAGGATTGGCAGAATGCTTGCATAATGCCATTGTACAAAGGCATAGGGGATAAAAGTGAGTGCTCAAATTACAGAAGTATAAGTTTGTTGAGTATTCCTGGGAAATTATATGGGAGGGTATTGATTGAGAGAGTGAAGGTATGTACAGAGCATCAGACTGGGGAAGAGCAGTGTGGTTTCAGAAGTGGTAGAGGATGTGTGGATCAGGTGTTTGCTTTGAGGAATGTACGTGAGAAATACTTAGAAAAGCAAACGGATCTGTATGTAGCATTTATGGTTCTGGAGAAGGAATATGATAGAGTTGATAGAGATGCTCTGTGGAAGGTATTAAGAATATATTGGGTGGAAGGCAAGTTGTTAGAAGCAGTGAAAAGTTTTTATCGAGGATGTAAGGTATGTGTATGTGTAGGAAGAGAGGAAAGTGATTGGTTCTCAGTGAATGCTGGTTTGCAGCAGGGGTGCCTGATGTCTCCATGGTTGTTTAATTTGTTTATGGATGGGGTTGTTAGGGAGGTAAATGCAAGAGTTTTGGAAAGGGCAAGTATGCAGTCTGTTGTGGACGAGAGAGCTTGGGGAGTGAGTAAGTTGTTGTTCGCCGATGATACAGCACTGGTGGCTGATTCGGGTGAGAAACTACAGAAGCTGGTGACTGAGTTTGGTAAAGTGTGAAAGAGGAAAGCTGAGAGTAAATGTGAATAAGAGCAAGGTTATTAGGTACAGTAAGGTTGAGGGACAAGTCAATTGGGAGGTAAGTCTGAATGGAGAAAAACTGGAGAAAGTGAAGTGTTCTAGATATCTGGGAGTGGATTTGGCAGCGGATGGAACTTATTATACTTTGTCGCTGTCTCCCGCGTTAGTGAGGTAGCGCAAGGAAACAGACGAAAGAATGACCCAACCCATCCACACACACATGTATATATATACACGTCCACACACGCAAATATACATACCTATACATCTCAATGTATACATATATATACACACACAGACATATACATATATACACATGTACATAATTAATACTGTCTGCACTTATTCATTCCCGCTGCCACCCCGCCACACATGAAATGACAGCCCCCTCCCCCCGCATGTGTGCGAGGTAACGCTAGGAAAAGACAACAAAGGCTACATTCGTTCACACTCAGTCTCTAGCTTTCATGTATAATGCACCAAAACCACAGCTCCCTTTCCACATCCAGGCCCCACAAAACTTTCCATGGTTTACCCCAGACGCTTCACATGCCCTGGTTCAATCCATTGACAGCACATCGATCCCAGTATACCACATCATTTCAATTCACTCTATTCCTTGCACGCCTTCCACCCTCCTGCATGTTCAGAGTTGATAACTGAAGAGTTGATATCCGGAAAACTAATGACACTGAAGGATTTTGATACCACTCTTACTAATAGGAAAATAGATGAATAAACACCTCACATGAATGAGTGGTACTCCATACTAATGCAAAGTAAAGGGCCTTCCTAAATTCCAAGAGGATTGCAGAAAGGTGATAAAATGCACCTGAAATAATGAAGAAGGTCCAGGTGATAAATGAAAATTATGTTCATAGTAGCACTTTATTTCTTCTCTGCATGTGTCTTAAAGATATGCTTGACGATCTCCATCCCAATGATGCAAAGCCATACTTCCCAACCTGTAGCAGGATGCACAACAAAAACTAACCTTAACTAAGCTCCTTTAACCTAAAACTGCTAACATAAACATAAATTTCATTAGTCAACTGGATCTCCTACAAAATTACAAGCGTACAAGGCCGTCTCTACTGCAACCCTCTTGGAATTCATTGTTTTAGGACACTGCAAATAACACCCCTAAAGATATGGAACACCTTTTCACAAGAAAAATAACTGACACCCTGAACTTTTGAGATGCAGATTTTGTGATAATAATATCATTAGAGGGTTGAAGTGTAATGTTTTGAAAAAAAAAAAAAGGAAATGAGTTACACAAAAAAAAATACATATGGAGAGAATGTGCTTCCTTGTGTTGTCAACTTCAACAGCTTACTACTTCCCCATTTTGAGATGCATCTCACATCATGGTTTTCAAATCTCAATTTGAGACAATTCAACTTGTGAAAGTAACCAAGAACACAAACATGTTGCAAGACAGGGTACAAAAGTATGAGTTTAATTATACATAAATGCTAACTTTGAATTCAAGCAATACCAGTCAGCAAAAGCAGTATACTTTACAAACTGGGATAAAGTTGCATCTGATAGTATGGATCATTTTTTCAATTCTGCAATTATGAACATATATCAAGAAAAATATTCTCTAGCTGTCATGTGTAATGCACTGAAACCACAGCTCCCTATCCACATACAGGCCCCACAAACCTTTCCATGATTTACTCCAGACGCTTCACAGGCCCTGGTTCAGTTCATTGACAGCACGTCGACCCTGGTATAAATCAATAAAACCTAGGAGAACCTTACCTGGTATAAATCAATAAAACCTACGAGAACCTTGCCTAAGCTCTTTAGCAGCCAAGATTGATCTTGATTTTCAATATCCTAGTCAAAGACGTATCAGACACACAATCTACCACTGCACCTACTTCTGACAAATGTCAACAAACAGGCAACAGATGAGAGGCCATTCATACCACACTCAACCTTAATCAAGCCTCTACCCCATTCAGTACCTAACAGCTCAGCTCATCAAATCAATTCTAAAATATTTCCACAATAAATATAAGCTGCTTCAGGAGATCAGATGAGGTTGTCATAGTTTCTGCTGCTTTTTTACAAATGATTGATTTTCTAAAGTAATCAATCCTACATTTCCCCTATTAGCATCTTATTTAATATCATACAATAAATGAACTGCTTCAAGTCATGTTCCCCAGCGTTGTATCTATTCTCTCGACATTATACTGTCTTAATACCAAATACAATCGCACAATATCCAAAACTCATTTAATGCACAGTAAATTAAGACTACACTTACAGACATCAATCTATTATATGACAAACTGGTTTATCCACATTAGCCATTTATCTAGAATGGTATTATCTTTCTTTTCATCTTAATTTGCTTTGCAAAAGAAACAAACTGCCCATCCTACAAACCTAACATAAGCAAGCAAAATGTGTAACGGCCATACATTCATATAATGCAATCACTGCATGTAGAATGGACCTATGCCAACTATAATGAATCCACTGATATTTTCTTCGATAATGATTCGTCACTTTCGCTTCTTCCTATTGCAAATAGGTGCCATAAAATACTCTCAAATCTAAGAATGAGGTAGATTCAAACTTAACCACCTATAATAACCAATAACGGCTCGAGATCTTTGATCAGCTGATCGAGATTGGGTATGTTGACTTAGCACGATATGGCATAACTGCTCTAAATATTTTCATATCGGGTCAAATTTAAGCGATATTGTCCTATTTTAATAAACAGACTAAACTTAAAACATGAATCAGTCAGGGACTCTAATCTAATAACCTAGGCAATTCAAGTACAAAAGTAAAATATTTACTCACTCTTGAGATTGGTTTGGCGCGCAACGTTATATGACGTCACATGTAAACAAATATGGTGGATATGAAACGCTCAGAGGTAAAAACAAAACAGACAACTATAGTCTCATATGAAACTATGAAAATGGATTGTGAATAATATAATGTTGTAGAAAAGTTTAATGTGTGAAAATTTTACATAATATAATATGGTACTAAGCACAAAATAATGAAAGAATTTCAGTTAATGAAATGCACTTTCATGGCGGGAAACTGTAGCCAATCGAGACGACACAGATGAACAACTGACGTTAGTACATATTTGGATTTAAATCAAGAAAATGCCTCCCATAAGACTTGAGGTAATTATACATATTCTCTTATCAATGTGTGTTTTTATGGATGTTTTCTTTTATATCTATATAAATTCCAATGAAACTAGATGAAATATATGTTGTTGATAATATACAAGTTGTCACCGTATTCAGGCCATTAGGAATGTATGTAGATTGCTCACAGACAAACATCAACGTCATTTATTGCATGACTATCCTTCCGTATATATCTTACATACATCTGAAATAAACTGAAAATGCAATGCCCTTATCCCTATGTCATCAATCAAATTTACTTTGTCTTACATTTTTTATCAGTTTTCGATCAACCTATTCTCTTTACACACTGTCATGCACTATCTACTCGAGCGTCCATATATTTACGTTAAACATATTCATATATAAATAGTTAATTTTATAATAGCCTAGCCGCGATAAGGGCCGTCTTCGAGTTGTGCGAAGCCTTCTTTACTGCCAAAATAAAAAAAAAAAACATTTTGATTTAAAGTTATTAATGCTATCTTTTTCAACAACTTCGGTTGGCAAGGTATACCATTCATCAATGAAATATCGAGAAATATTTCTTTACATCCAGTCTCATATTTGGCTTACGTATCTTTGGGCGACCCAAAGTTTGGATATCTCTTAATTTGAAAAAAAGTCAAACCTTCGGGACCACGAATAATCAATACACTTCGATTATATCAAAACTTAATATCTGCATCTCTAATGATAATGTTTCTTTTAATCTTTACATGTAAGGTGACTTACCTATATCTATAATCATTCCTGGGGCACTTCTATGATTTCTTCCAATGTCAATCCTATTTTGTTAATAAGGTCTCCATGCTTAAATTGCGTATTCAAGATGTGGTCATACTAGGAATTTGTGAAGTGTTATATTTTCTTTGCTTTCATCCGTATAGAGTCTATGTATACGGACAATAATAAAGAAAATATGATAACCACAGAAGCCAATGTGTAAAGGGATCATTTCAGGCCAATGCTCATCCTAACCTACCCTTACCATTAAAGAAAAATATATAGTTTTACTGGGATTGATTAATGCATTCGTCGAGAATATATATCAGTGGTTACTCCTCTGAAGGTTAGGAAACGCCATGTAGGCGGGGTAATACCTAGGTCAACATGCATTACTGTCCTGGCTGGCGCCTATTGTCATGACTGGCGACTTTCCTCTGTGGCGACGCTTGAGCTTCGACCCTTGTTGCTAGCATCACAGTTTATGCCCCTCTCACACTGCCTCAAATACCTAGATACACTTAACGTATCTTAGTTATGTTTCCCCGGAATATTAACTTATTCTTTTCGTTTATCATTTTCATTTATACGCCTGGCTTTATCGAACTCCTCCCCTATGAGGTTACACGAAGAGAAAGTGACGTGAGACGAGGCTGATCACAGGGAGTAACGTCCGTTAAAGAACTCATTCCAAAGTTCACATTTTCCGGCTACTGAAAGTAGCAGAGCTTTGAGCCACAGGTACCTCAAAAAAAAGTCCTAGGTAACACTTGGACTTCATCTTAGAAAGGTATTTATGAATAAATGTGGTAATTACGAATAAATCTATACTTCACGTCTCACACAGCCGTGTTAAAAACCGGCAATTTTACTGCAAGCACGCCGCATTCGAAGTAATTGGGTTAGTACCCAAATTTTGCCTGATGTGTGTTTAGGAATCGTAGTCAAAACCATGGGCACAATCGTATGGCCACAGACCTGGCCTTCAAGGGCTGGGTTTAAGAACAGGGTATCATACCCTATCATAGCCTAATCCAACAAACTATGAGGTTAAGAACAAAAAGACTATATTTTGGGCACAAAAGATAGACTTATTAGGTAAAGTAGATTACGTAATATATATATATATATATATATATATATATATATATATATATATATATATATATATATATATATATATATATATATATTGGAAAGGATCACAATTTTGCGCGTGATCAAGATATTCCTATGAGTCCACAGGGAAAATGAAACACGAAAAGTTCCCAAGTGCACTTTCGTGTAATAATCACATCATCAGGGGAGATACAAGAGAGGAATATAACAGTCAGTTGATATACATCGAAGAGACGAAGCTAGGACGCCATTTGGTAAACATGCGATTGTCCAAAAACATGTTTTTGGACAATTTCATGTTTGCCAAATGGCGTCCTAGCTTCGTCTCTTCGATGTATATCAACTGACTGTTATATTCCTCTCTTGTATCTCCTCTGATGATGTGATTATTACACGAAAGTGCACTTGGGAACTTTCCGTGTTTCATTTTCCCTGTGGACTCATAGGAAATGGTTTGGGCACATGGAGAGAATGAGTGAGGAAAGATTGACCAAGAGGATATATGTGTCGGAGGTGGAGGGAACGAGGAGAAGTGGGAGACCAAATTGGAGGTGGAAAGATGGAGTGAAAAAGATTTTGTGTGATCGGGGCCTGAACATGCAGGAGGGTGAAAGGAGGGCAAGGAATAGAGTGAATTGGATCGATGTGGTATACCGGGGTTGACGTGCTGTCAGTGGATTGAATCAGGGCATGTGAAGCGTCTGGGGTAAACCATGGAAAGCTGTGTAGGTATGTATATTTGCGTGTGTGGATGTATGTATATACATGTGTATGGGGGTGGGTTGGGCCATTTCTTTCGTCTGTTTCCTTGCGCTACCTCGCAAACGCGGGAGACAGCGACAAAGCAAAAAAAAAAAAAAAAAAATATATATATATATATATATATATATATATATATATATATATATATATTTTTTTTTTTATACTTTGTCGCTGTCTCCCGCGTTTGCGAGGTAGCGCAATATATATAATATATATATATATATATATATATATATATATATATATATATATATATATATATATATATATATTTTTTTTTTTTTTTTTTTATACTTTGTCGCTGTCTCCCGCGTTTGCGAGGTAGCGCAAGGAAACAGACGAAAGAAATGGCCCAACCCCCCCCATACACATGTACATACACACGTCCACACACGCAAATATACATACCTACACAGCTTTCCATGGTTTACCCCGGACGCTTCACATGCCTTGATTCAATCCACTGACAGCATGTCAACCCCTGTATACCACATCGCTCCAATTCACTCTATTCCTTGCCCTCCTTTCACCCTCCTGCATGTTCAGGTCCCGATCACACAAAATCCTTTTCACTCCATCTTTCCACCTCCAATTTGGTCTCCCTCTTCTCCTCGTTCCCTCCACCTCCGACACATATATCCTCTTGGTCAATCTTTCCTCACTCATTCTCTCCATGTGCCCAAACCATTTCAAAACACCCTCTTCTGCTCTCTCAACCACGCTCTTTTTATTTCCACACATCTCTCTTACCCTTACGTTACTTACTCGATCAAACCACCTCACACCACACATTGTCCTCAAACATCTCATTTCCAGCACATCCATCCTCCTGCGCACAACTCTATCCATAGCCCACGCCTCGCAACCATACAACATTGTTGGAACTACTATTCCTTCAAACATACCCATTTTTGCTTTCCGGGATAATGTTCTCGACTTCCACACATTTTTCAAGGCTCCCAAAATTTTCGCCCCCTCCCCCACCCTATGATCCACTTCCGCTTCCATGGTTCCATCCGCTGACAGATCCACTCCCAGATATCTAAAACACTTCACTTCCTCCAGTTTTTCTCCATTCAAACTCACCTCCCAATTGACTTGACCCTCAACCCTACTGTACCTAATAACCTTGCTCTTATTCACATTTACTCTTAACTTTCTTCTTCCACACACTTTACCAAACTCCGTCACCAGCTTCTGGAGTTTCTCACATGAATCCGCCACCAGCGCTGTATCATCAGCGAACAACTGACTCACTTCCCAAGCTCTCTCATCCCCAACAGACTTCATACTTGCACCTCTTTCCAAGACTCTTGCATTTACCTCCCTAACAACCCCATCCATAAACAAATTAAACAACCATGGAGACATCACACACCCCTGCCGCAAACCTACATTCACTGAGAACCAATCACTTTCCTCTCTTCCTACACGTACACATGCCTTACATCCTCGATAAAAACTTTTCACTGCTTCTAACAACTTGCCTCCCACACCATATATTCTTAATACCTTCCACAGAGCATCTCTATCAGCTCTATCATATGCCTTCTCCAGATCCATAAATGCTACATACAAATCCATTTGCTTTTCTAAGTATTTCTCACATACATTCTTCAAAGCAAACACCTGATCCACACATCCTCTACCACTTCTGAAACCACACTGCTCTTCCCCAATCTGATGCTCTGTACATGCCTTCACCCTCTCAATCAATACTCTCCCATATAATTTACCAGGAATACTCAACAAACTTATACCTCTGTAATTTGAGCACTCACTCTTATCCCCTTTGCCTTTGTACAATGGCACTATGCACGCATTCCGCCAATCCTCAGGCACCTCACCATGAGTCATACATACATTAAATAACCTTACCAACCAACCTATATATATATATATATATATATATATATATATATATATATATATATATATATATATATATATATATATATATATAATCTATGCATTAAGTAGAAAGTATTAAGTTCACTTCATTCTATGCACATTCCTATATTTACCAGAGTGATAAACACACGCTTTCTCCTGTAAAATGTAACCTCAAATTGAAGTGTGTCATATAACCTGAAGGTGTTACCCCAGGCGTCCTCTGCAAGTGACGGACTTGTGAGTTATGACTGAACTGGAATATTTTCTTATGTGTTAGATAGATGACTTTATTTAGGGTGATAATCATGAGAATCATGATAATCGCTCACCAGGTTTATACATAATGCATACAGCAGTGGAAAAAAAAATGCTTACGACTTGCTAAGCATGTGACCAATCCGAGTCATGATTGTCTCGGACTGTCGAGACCTATGCTAGCCCGGAAGTAATCGTATGGGATATCCGGGACACGTGTGAGTACTCGACTCGGACGGCCAAGATTCATTCTAGCCTTGGGGGTAATAGTCTCGAATATTCAAGACACAAGATAGCACCATAGTAATCGTCTCGGGCATTGAGACTCATGCTAACCCCAGAGTAACCGAGACACGAGCGCCGGAATAATCGTCTCGTATGACACACACACACATACTAGCCCCATACAAATCGTCTCAAACTGCCGAAGCTCACACTAGCGCCGGAATAATAGTCTCGTATGACACACACACACACATACTAGCCCCATACTAATCGTCTCAAACTGCCGAAGCTCACACTAGCGCCGGAATAATCGTCTCGTGTATCAGATACACATACTAGCCCCATACAAATCGTCTCATACTGTTTAAGCTCATGCTAGCTCCGGAGTAATCGTCTCGGATATCCGAGACACATACTAACCACAGTAAATCGTCCCGAACTGTCTGAACACATGAACAGTTTGACTGTCATGCTTAGACTACTATTTCACCCTACGTGATGCGATGGTAGGTTTTTCGGCGCTGCGCTTATTTTGTATTTCTAGTCTAGGGGTCTGAAGATGCTTGAACCTTTAACCTTCACTGATGTTTTGTTTCTTACGGGTGTCATGAATAACAGTGTATACCGGTATTTCGCGAAAGTATGTTTCCTTTTATGTTTCACTGAAGTTCTGTTGTATACTGTTAATTACTTATATTCAATGAAGTATTATTTCTTTAAAATTTCCTCAAAGTTTGGTTTCTATCTATATAATGAGAAATACAGTATGTAGTGCACAGACATCACACAGAACACATTATGTAACCAACGTTAGTCATTTCGTATTTAACCATTTTCAAATAATTCATTTCGTAAATTTATGGCACTTCCCAAATTTGTGACACTTCCTGTTTTACATTTTGTATCGAATATGCAGCAAAGGTAATGTTACACTTACAGCTTCATTTCTTTCTCATGTGGCTGGGGTGAGCTTCATTAACCATGCATCTGACCCGTGCTGAGGCCCTTCCTGTTACCTCTACGTTGTCACGAGTTCGAGTAATTTTTTCTTCATAAGTTTAACACTGCGGATGAATTAAGGTACGATGCGAGTCTAATCAATGATATGGATACGAGACAGCTGAGGCTGTCATTGTTAACTGCTTTCACTCAGAGAAGGTACCTCTGATTTGTCTCCTCTCTTCCCCTTCGATCGAAATGTTTCCTGCTTGCCTGAACGTGCCGTCTTTTTTACCTACCTCCCGTGTTAGAGCCCCACCAAATATCTTCTGCCTATCCACAGATAATTTTCTAAGCCAGTGCTCACACTATCATAGAACCCTTAAGATTTATCACGTATGACTTTCTGAACGTTTTCTACCAGCCTCTTTGGTAGCTTTACTTCATCCAGATTATTCATGCATTTGCTGTTAGAGTATCTGTTCTATTCCATAAGTTTACACATGCGATCGTCAATGACACTAGCATGTCGTTAAGAGCGTTTTCTTTAATGCTTTTCGTAAAGATGGCACACGTGCTTCCTGCCATATCCTTAATTTCAATCCCTCATTTTGCCAGATACCGCAGTGAGTTTGTTTACATCTCACAATACAGTTTCATTGCATGTCAGTGTACCTTTCTCAATCCCAGTTTGGTAATGTTATGTATAATAAGTCTTCAGCTATAATTAGACTTTGCAACTTTACATTTAACTTCCTGCGTAGCGGTATCTTGTTCACTCTTTTTTAACAATTCACATAAGTCCTTTGGGTTAGTTGCGTGTTCCGTGACTAGAACTGAATATCTTTAATGAAAACGGATGTTGTTTGCGAGCATTTTGAATAAGTCCGTTGCTCTTGTATATATATATATATATATATATATATATATATATATATATATATATATATATATATATATATATAGTGGACGATATGGTATGGGCAAATAACATACCCCAAGTGAGGCCATCGTGGGTGAAAGAATAAGTTGTAGAGAAAGATCGAAATTAACCAGAGATCCGCAAGTGTCTGCAGGCCTGACTTAAAGACAAGAAAAGTTATATGAAGAAGGAAAGAGATAAAAGATGGAAGAGAAGTGGTAACGAGCAATCCTCGAGTGGCTGGCGTCCACACAGAAGCTCTGAAAAGCAGCAGCCAAACGCGTGCCACGGGTCCAAACCTTGGAGGGTGGTGGAGACATGCGGAAAGCCCACGAGAATGATGGCTAACATAATATCTACAGAACAGAGAGAAAGAGGAGCACATCGCAGAGTATCGACAGGGAAGGTTAAAGAGAGGTGACGGAAGGCTTTTGATTCCACTCTAGTTAATAGAGAAGTGGAGGATGTGTGAACAGTATTGCAGACTTGGGCAAATAAAACCCCTGTAGAGGCGAAACAACACCTCACAAAGAAAATAATTACGGCACCTATACAACACTCCCAGCTTTTGGGATGCAGACGTTGTGATGCTGATTGTGTAGGGTTTTCAGGCTAAACTGGAGGATATATGGTTATGCCCAACATGTTTCTATCATTACAGGATTGAATTGCGATGTAACCAGAACTGCGTGTATTTCTCAATAAGATAAAAACTATTGCCGTGTGTGAGCATTTTTGAATAACCACAACAGACATACAGTGTGATCCTTAACGTGTCAAGCTGTATGAGTACCTTAAACACAACATTCCTGACCCAGGCATGATAAAATGATGGGAATGAAACCAGTAAAAACAAACGATGCCTTAATAAAAAGACGACACATGATAGGAAAAGCGTGGGAGCCGTGGTGTGTGCTTGAGAGGCGAGTGTCTCATGAAGGTGTGTTTGTGACGCCATATTTGACTAGGCTTTCCATGTCGAAGTGTACGTCACATACTATGCTTCCTGACTAGACTTTTCATATCCAAGTGTACATCATATACGAAGCCTCCTGACAAGGCTTTTCATGTCCAAGTGTGCGTCATATACAATGCATCCTGTAGTATCAGTTACGTCTTACAGCGTAAGCATAAGCTATATACACGGCTCATGTACTATGTTGCGTGTTGCATGTTACATAACACTCTTGCTGATGTACACTTCGGGTACATCTCATACAGTGTTATGTAACGTGTGCATCATGAAGCCCACGTTGTGTTGTATACACTGTGTAATGTACCGTTGTGCTTGACAAAATATACACGCTAAGGCGCTCCCCATCGCACAGCTGCACATGCTGTGTACAAAATATTACCACAACTATGCTCCTTACGTTAATATACCGTAGAGATATTAGGATTAGACTTTTATTCCAAGTATCATTCATGCAAGAGTGGTGTTAAGGGGCCATATCGGTTACTGACAGTCGAACGCGTCAATCAACACTCGTAATTCCTTCACTCGTCTTTTCAAATGATGTTATCACACTTCTTGCTGGCTTAAGTTAAATATATCTTACATCATGAACAGTCTTTCGATACCTTTATTGGAGTTCTAAATCAAGCGAGAACCTAACGTGCAGGGCTTCAACAATTGATGAAACAAAATTACAGGATCTCGATTTTCTTGTATTTGATCATTACAAAAGAAAAATAATAATATTCATTTACGTTAAACGACGAAAATACGCTTTCAGCATACAACGTATATTTATGAAGAGATTAAACCTACTACATCTTTCTAAGTACACATCAGGCTAATTATCTCCTTCGTTTCCGCCACTTTATCTTAGGGCTGATCGACTAAAGAGGAAAAGCTGTACTTTTGAGATTCTGACATATTCTCAAGTTTGGAAAAAAAATCTTAAATTTCATTGGAAAATTTTTAAGCAATGTTGCCAGCGATATTTAATAATATTTCTTTAATGTGCAACTACTTTTCATTAAATTTAGTTACCATATGCTTGAGTGCGTACATTTTTTTTTCTGTGATCGTAATTTCGGTAACTTTTCTGTAATACGTCTTGAGAATCGTATCAACTTCAGCGATAACTGTATGCATCTTTCTTTGTCAATAAATTCTGCTGGTATTGGAGGAACTATGAACGTTCATATTTAGAAAGACATAATAGTTTCGAAGGGTTTCGGTACGATAATTCATATCATCTGATCTGGCAATACTATTAACAATAATTTTCACACAGGGCCAGAGCGTCCATTTCCATGTCTTTTGATTTCGTAGGATCCCTCAATATCGGTAAGCTACGAGTTATCTAATTTCATAATCAACTGAGATAAACGTCTTGTGTATACTGCATTATTAGAATGGTATATACCAAGGAAACTTACCGGCAACTACAGTTCTAGTTTCTGATCACAGTGTGGTGCTAGTTTCTGATCACAGTGTGGTGCTAGTTTTAGGAAAGAATATATTGGAGGCAGGTTAGTAGTGATAACAGCTATCGAAGCTGTTAGCTGTGACAGTTTTGATGGTGTGTTGGTAGTTTTATCGTCAAAAGCTGTAAGTTTAACTTTCTTACTTACTCCACAGTCAAACTTGAGCATTACATGAACACTTTTTCCAATTGGTGCCAAATGTAATATTCTCAATATACATGCTAGTACATGTGATCATAAGGTTTAGCAATGATGGTGTATCAGTCCCTCTTTTCCTAGTGTGTTCACTGTATACACTCTGAAAATATTTATCTCCATTACTTATTGTCCTCTTATCTACCTCTTTATAATCGAGATCCTGTTTCCTGTACAATCCTAATTGTTCTTTCATTGGTATCGTTGTATATTTGTTCTGGATTATGTAATATCAACACTACTATGCGTTTGTTTCCAGCGGTTACTATTCCCTTTATGTACTATCTGAGTGGGCTATATAAAGTGTGTGTGTGTGTGTGTGTGTGTGTGTGTGTGTAAGGGAGAGAGTTTTATACGTGTTGCCTTGTCTCAACGTTTTTTTCTTCTTTTTATGTAACATGTCTTTTCTCCAGTCTATGTATGTATGCACACACACACACACACACACACACACACACACACACACACACACACACACACCCTAGCCTAAGTCAGGTACCCATTTCATCGACCAGCTCCGAGGGGAGGATGAACAGCTGGGTGGACTGTGGACCGGCTGCCGTGAACAAGATTCGAACCTAAATGTGTGTGTGTGTGTGTGTGTGTGTGTGATTTCTTAACCTTGTATATATGTACCCATGTCTTTCCTCCCTTATGTGTATACACATATACACACCTACCCCAGCCTAGGTCAGGGACCCATTTATCGAGACCCATTTATCGACTGGCTGAATATGATGAGGACTCTCAAGATAATGATGGCAATGATCGTACGCGTAATGAAACTGAGGATGGTGAGAATGATATAGATGAGGATAACGATATAGATGAGATGTGGGAGGAAGATAAACACATACCAAAGAAGACGACCTTAAAAGAGCCATCAACCCCTCTTGCCACCACCCGACTTCAACGTGGAATTCTCAGTGAATGTAGGTTTGCGGCAGGGGTGTGTGATGTCTCCATGGTTGTTTAATTTGTTTATGGATGGGGTTGTTAGGGAGGTAAATGCAAGAGTCCTGGAAAGAGGGGCAAGTATGAAGTCTGTTGGGGATGAGAGAGCTTGGGAAGTGAGTCAGTTGTTGTTCGCTGATGATACAGCACTGGTGGCTGATTCATGTGAGAAACTGCAGAAGCTGGTGACTGAGTTTGGTAAAGTGTGTGGAAGAAGAAAGTTAAGAGTAAATGGGAATAAGAGCAAGGTTATTAGGTACAGTAGGGGTGAGGGTCAAGTCAATTGGGAGGTGAGTTTGAATGGAGAAAAACTGGAGGAAGTGAAGTGTTTTAGATATCTGGGAGTGGATCTGTCAGCGGATGGAACCATGGAAGCGGAAGTGGATCATAGGGTGGGGGAGGGGGCGAAAATTTTGGGAGCCTTGAAAAATGTGTGGAAGTCGAGAACATTATCTCGGAAAGCAAAAATGGGTATGTTTGAAGGAATAGTGGTTCCAACAATGTTGTATGGTTGCGAGGCGTGGGCTATGGATAGAGATGTGCGCAGGAGGATGGATGTGCTGGAAATGAGATGTTTGAGGACAATGTGTGGTGTGAGGTGGTTTGATCGAGTAAGTAACGTAAGGGTAAGAGAGATGTGTGGAAATAAAAAGAGCGTGGTTGAGAGAGCAGAAGAGGGTGTTTTGAAATGGTTTGGGCACATGGAGAGAATGAGTGAGGAAAGATTGACCAAGAGGATATATGTGTCGGAGGTGGAGGGAACGAGGAGAAGAGGGAGACCAAATTGGAGGTGGAAAGATGGAGTGAAAAAGATTTTGTGTGATCGGGGCCTGAACATGCAGGAGGGTGAAAGGAGGGCAAGGAATAGAGTGAATTGGAGCCATGTGGTATACAGGGGTTGACGTGCTGTCAGTGGATTGAATCAAGGCATGTGAAGCGTCTGGGGTAAACCATGGAAAGCTGTGTAGGTATGTATATTTGCGTGTGTGGACGTGTGTATGTACATGTGTATGGGGGGGGGGGGTTGGGCCATTTCTTTCGTCTGTTTCCTTGCGCTACCTCGCAAACGCGGGAGACAGCGACAAAGTATAAAAAAAAAAAAAAAAAAAAAAAAAAAAAAAAAAATTTTGGAATGGTGGGAGTAATGAAGCACGAGTATAATCCCCTGGTCTTGGTGACCACCTGATTACATTGGCATCTTATTGCAAGACCCCAGATATTCTTGAGCAAGATGACGGAAAATTAATAATTAGCGTGGGAGCTGAAGTTAAGAACTATGTCCTGTTGTGAGCTAGAATCGTGCGCTAATGTTTGAGGTAATTTCCCATATCTAGTTACCTATTTGTAGAGTACGGGGAGAAAGTTTTGCACTCGTGGAGCCCCGTCTCCTGAACTTACTTTCTATGCTATCGAGTAGCCTTTTAAACTTTGTAAACTGCCGGCATTCACTGTCCCCTTGGACAGTTTACTCCAACCATCCAACATCATTACGCTAAACGATTGCTTCTTTCATATCCTTTGTTACCATCGTTTTGCCCAGCTTCTCTTTGTGGTCTTTGGTTACTCCTGAAATTATTTTTACTGTCAACATCGTCCAGATGATTTTGAAACTTGGAGGCTGGTATCAGGTCCCCTCTCCCCATCCCCAACTTCTCTCCTGTCCTCCAAATGGGATAGCTTTGCAGCCCTAATCCCCTTACTGTAGCTCAGTCCTCTTAATTCAGGTACCATCTTGGTTGCTCTTCCCTGGACCCTCTCAATCAGGTGTTCGTGCTTACTTCGAATGAATCTCGTCATCCATTGTCCAACTTTCCCTAGAAGCTGATGCAATCGTCATCCGTTATTTCTCTTATAACCTTGGCACTATCAGCAAACATGTTTAGGTAAGAGCTCAGTCTGATAAGCGTGTCACTGACATACTTCAAGGATAGTAATCGGTCCAATACCAAGCCCTGCGGCACGCCACGTGTAATTCCATCCCAGTTTGAGGATGTACAACTTACCTGCTTCCTCTGTTTCCTCCACAAAGGTAATCTGTCCAGTGATAAGCTTGCCCCTTATCCTTGCCTAGCTTCTCTATCATCCTCCAGCGGAGTGTGGTGCCAAAAGCTTTCTGTCACTCTCAGAAACACAGAGTCTACCCAACCATCTCTCTTTGAACCGAGATGAAAGTCACCTTGTCATGATAGTCATGAAGATCCCTTAAACTGTGTTGCCTCTCAATTACGTAAGTTGTTTCTCATTTGCATGTACTCGTTCATTCGCTTTCTGATTATCTTTCCCTTGTTTTACTCTCAATGTTGATTAGGAAGACTGTTCTATAGTTCATCGCAAATTTTCGATTCCATTTCTTAATAACAGGCACAACACTTGTACTCTTTCACATCTTTGGAATTACCCTTCCTCTTGGGGCCTATAGAACAGAATTTCTGATCAGCCTAACCAGAGCTATATGCACGTTCCTTCAACACATGGGGAGACTCAAGATATTCAAATAGTATGATTATAATGTTTCTATCTTTTTATCTTATTTTCCAAGACTTCTTTCCTCTTTGACCTTGTTAATGCTGGTGCAGTATTGTTATCCACAGTGAAAGCACTTTCAAGTCTATCATTCAACACCTCATATTTCCTAATTATTCTGAAAAATTCTTCAAGTCACTTACCCTAATTAGCTGCTTCTCAACCGACAATTTGCTTCTGGTGAAATTATAGAAAAAGCTTTGGATTATCTTTTGTCTTGTCAACAAAGCTCTTTTCAAAATATCTCCTCTCCTCCCTCCTTACCTCACAGTCCTCATTCCTTACTCTCCTGTACCTTTCATATGCTGGACGCCGCAATGTCGTTAACATCTCCGTAGTAAACTTCAGGTCTTTCGGTGTACGATTTCTCCTGTTGAACTATGTCTCTTTCTCCATTTTGTTCTCCCTCGTCAGTTGGCTACCAGAGGTACTTGTGGTCTGACTCCACTGTAAGTTTCACAGAACCTTCTATAGCACTGGTTCATCCTCTTGTTGTATAACTCCTTCTCCCACTCCAAACTCTTATTTAACAAGATCAGTTCTACACAACTGCCTCGAGTGTATTTCCTCTTTGGATCTTGCGCTTATTCTGATGCATCTCTTGTGTCCTCCTCCACCACGTAGTCAATATCGAGGACTACATGATCATTTTATCCGGCAGTGGCATCAGATTTCCAGTGTTCTGTTTCCATGCTAACTTGTCATCAAGTCCCTCGCACATCTTTGCATTATCCTTTAGAACCCTTCCCTCTGAATCCCTCAGCTTATTAATTGCCCGTTAACTTGAAATTTATAGTTGCTGGATCCATGGAAAAGTTTGGGATCATGTTTCAAAAAGTTATTCTGTCTCTCCTTTCTTGTCCTCCGGTGCTCATATCTTGCTTTCTTATACCGCTGAAATGGTGAACGGCAGAAGGGGCGCCTTCACTTATTGAATCTCTCTCTCTCTCTCTCTCTCTCTCTCTCTCTCTCTCTCTCTCTCTCTCTCTCTCTCTCTCTTTAAGTTTTCCGCTGTATTCGAGGCTGAAGGTACCCACTTTCGTACTTTATTTTCCCCCACATGATTCAGTTCGTGAAGACGAAGAATACTTCAGGGAGACTCTGGGTTTCAGGTCGCGATTACAGCAATGTTATTCTTCTGATCCCCTTTGAGGATAATGACACTCCAGGGTCAGGTCAAAAGTCACGCCATCCGACCCCGGAGGTCGTATCGTCATGCCCAAGGGGTTAACTAACCAAGACAACATCGTGTTATCACAGAGCCGCCACAACCCTTGTAAATAATCACACTAAAATAACGGAAATAAAATGGCTTCGTTATTTTTACCGGAGGTCCTGTTTTTTTTTGGTTTATTCGCACGGAATCGCTTCACATAAACGTCGTAATAAATTACCATAACTGCCTGAGTGAGCTCGGGGTTTCACAACGCACAGATATATAACATTTTCTAATACGCTAATTAGCCTGATGAATATATATAAGACCTGCAGTAAACCTCGTATGAGGGATCAACCAGACCATGGTGGCGTGGCGGCTCCCTAATGTCCTTGCATCTTGCTTTAAAACAGGCCAAGGACACCGTGCACGCCGTCACCCAAGCTGTCATAACGGTCCTGAAGCACTCCACCAGCGGCGCCTTCGTCAGCTCAATCCTCAGCCTCCTGAAGGTTAGTTACCGTCACCGTAACACACTAAGCCATCTTGTGATCGTCACGAGCGTAACACATTCTTCTTGTTCTTGATATCACCACCGTAACACATGCTTCACCTTGCTGTCACCACCGTAACACAGTCCTCATCTCGCTAACACTACTGTAACACACTCCTCACCTTGCTGTCACCACCGTAACACAGTCCTCATCTCGCTATCATTACTGTAACACACTCCTCGCCTCGCTATCATCACTGTATTATACCGTAACACACATGCTTCACCTTGCTGTCACCACCGTAACACAGTCCTCATCTCGCTATCACTACTGTAACACACTCCTCACCTTGCTATCACCACCGTAACACAGTCCTCATCTCGCTATCACCACCGTAACACACTCATCACCTTCCTATCACCACCGTAACACACGCATCACCTTGCTATCACCACCGTAACACACTCATCACCTTTCTATCACCACCGTAACACACGCATCACCTTGCTATCACCACCGTAACACACGCATCACCTTGCTATCACCATCGTAACACACGCATCACCTTGCTATCACCACCGTAACACACTCCCCCACCTTCAAGATCTCCGTGTGTGGTGACGATCGAAATCACATGAGGGAGTGATGGCTGGGGAACCAACACTTGTTGTTATTTCTCTCAACACCCTTGTCAGCTGTTATTGCACATACTCGCGCGTTATACGGTGTATTGAATCATGTGTTCTCATGTGGTGTATTGGAACATGTGTTCTCGTGTTATGTGATGTATTGAATCATGTGTTCTCATGTTATGTGGTGCACTGGATCATGTGTTCTCATGTTATGTGGTGTACTGGATCATGTGTTCTTGTATTATGTGGTGTATTGAATCTTGTGTTCTCATGTTATGTGGTGTACTGGATTATGTGTTCTTGTGTTATGTGGTGTATTGAATCATGTGTTCTCATGTTATGTGGTGTATTGAATCATGTGCTCTCATGTTATGTGGTGTACTGGATCATGTGATCTCATGTTATGTGGTGTATTTAATTATGTGCTCTAGTGTTATGTAATGTGCTGGAACATGTGTTCTAATGTTATGTGGTGCACTGGATCATGCGTTTTAGTGTTATGTGGTGTATTGGATAATGTGTTCTAGTGTTATGTAATGTACTAGATAATGTGTTCCAGTGTTAAGTAGTGCACTGGATCATGTGTTTTTGTGTTATGTGGTGTATTGGATCATGCGTTCTAATGTTATGTGGTGCACTGTATCATGCGTTTTAATGTTATGTGGTGTATTGGATAATGTGTTCTAGTGTTATGCGGTGTATTGGATCATGTGTTTTAGTGTTATGTAGTGCACTGGATCATGCGTTCTTGTGTTATGTGGTATATTGGATCGTGCGTTCTCGTGTTATGTGGTGTACTGGATCAAGTGTTCTCGTGTTATGTGGTGTATTGGATCATGTGTTCTCGTGTTATGTGGTGTACTGGATCATGTGTTCTCGTGTTATGTGTTGTACTGGATCATGTGTTCTTCTGTTATGTGGTGTATTGGATCATGTGTTCTCTTGTTATGTGGTGTATTGGATCATGTGTTCTCGTGTAATGTGGTGTATTGGATCATGCGTTCTCGTGTTATATGGTGTACTGGATCATGTGTTCTCGTTTTATGTGGTGTACTGGATCATGTGTTTTCGTGTTATGTGGTGTACTGGATCAAGTGTTCTCGTGTTATGTGGTGTATTGGATCATGTGTTCTCGTGTTATGCGTTGTACTGGATCATGTTCTCGTGTTATGTGGTGTACTGCATCATGTGTTCTCGTGTTATGTGGTGTACTGGATCATGTGTTCTCTTGTTATGTGGTGTACTGGATCATGTGTTCTCTTGTTATGTGGTGTACTGGATCATGTGTTCTCTTGTTATGTGGTGTACTGGATCATGTGTTCTCTTGTTATGTGGTGTACTGGATCATGTGTTCTCTTGTTATGTGGTGTACTGGATCATGTGTTCTCTTGTTATGTGGTGTATGGGACCACTTGCTCTAGTACCATGCGTATTCGTTCATGTTCAAGCAAACTAAGATTTCACGTTAACATTTTCTAATCTTAATTCACTGCCGCGACCTCTTTGGATCATGAAAGTCTTATTGCTTAGTATGATCAACTGATCTTCTAGTATGATCATTTAATCCCCTAACAAACAGTACTAGTCATTTATACCTTTTCATCTGTTACCTCATGTTTACTTCTACTGCAACTACTACTACTACTACTACTGCAGCTACAACTACTACTGCTACTGACTTTTGTGTCGCATAGCTTAAATGGTTATATTCTAAACCAGTAATGCACTATTGGCATGAAAAAAAGAGAAAGTGTAGGTCACTCCCTCATTCTCCTCAATGCAGTTTTGCGTCTAGTTCTCGACATTTTGCCTAAGTTGTCCTCGCTGACCATTCTTTCCCTCTTTCCATACAGGCCAACACCCTTGAGGAAGCCGAGCAAAGGTTAGGCCAGCACCTGTGGTCGATCCTTCACATGCACCAGGGAACTGATATCCCGCCTGAGGTCGCTGAGGAAATCTCTACCCTGCCTCTCCAGCAACACGCTTCACCCAGCCGAACGCCCACGGATTTTGAAGATTCCACAGAGAATGAATCGACCCTGGAACTGACGCACAAGAATCCCTATCCCGTTATGTTCAGAGAAGAGGTTTATGATGAGTCACTATTTTTCCCGCCCTTTGTTAATGAAGTAGAGTCAGACACCACGGACCATACAGGAGCTTTCTTGTCTGATACCTCACCAGGAGCATGCTTCTACCATGGGATCTCGGTCTCGGAGGACGCGTTGAGAATGCAGCTGATGCAAAATGCATGGATGCATCCAAGGCGTTCTTCCACCCCAATACCAAAGCCAGTGGGTGGTACTGGAACCATAGATGCTACCTCATGTCAAGTACATAGTAACCCTAAAGCGACTTTTGAACAAATGGTGAACACCCAGATGACCTCTAACTCCAGTAATGAGACGGTCATTTATGGAGGTCCTAGAGGCCAAAATACAGATAACACATCATGCCAAGCATCTGTTGGCCCTAAAACGTCTTGTGATCAAATGATGAGCACCTTGGTGACCAACAACTCCAGTGATGAAACACTTATTTTCGGAGGGACCATAGGCGACAAATGTGATGCCTTCTGCCTAGATCCTGGTGTTCACAACAAAGGTGGAGGTAATATTTCAAAATCAAGAACTGTTAAGGCGGCTTTCTCAGGCTCCTCACTTCTGCCCCCTCCAGAGAACTCTCGACTGGAATATCTCAAGGAAACTCAGCCCTTTCAGGTCTTGCCTTGTGCTAAAGATGTTATTACTGCCTACGGCGATAATGATCGATCATTGTCAACTAGAAATAAAATAGATGAGGCTCTTTCCTTATTGTCATACATTTCAGATTACGATGAGCCAATTATATCTCGGAGTAGCATGGTTGACGCAGCAATATCGGAACTATCCGAAACCTTAGCAATGGATCTTTGTCAGCCCAACCCTCCACAAGAACAACAGAACGCAAGGGGTCATCCGTCAAGTCCCGTATGTCAAAATTCCCTTCTAGAATATAAGAGTTCGGATCTTGCACAGGGTCAAGGTCTAAGTGACACAGCTGATCCTTCTCAGAACTCTGTATCACTTCTACATGATGCTGAGGAAGACTGGTCTTCAAGACACACGGAGGCTTTGTTACTAGGTGATCAAAGTTCCGCGCATGACGAGGAAACTTTGTCAACAGACTCAATACTTGTTTTACATGCGACTAATGTTATGGAATCAGACTTTGATAATACAAGGCATATAGAACAAGTAGAAACAAGGAAAGAGTTAACAAATGCAGAATATTACGATCACAAAAGCAGAGATGAAGTGCCCAAAACCCGCCATAGAGAGGAGGAATCATCAGATGAGACTGAAGTCAGTCTTATTTCTGAGAAATTTATATCAAGAGAAGAGTCAGTTATTCGTGACAGTGGCCATGTAAGTAATCTACTCATGCTAAAAAATCAATCGACAGGCGGTGAACTAACTTACGAGCTTCAAGAAAATGGCGACGACTCTACAGACATTGAGTATCTTCACTCTGTAACAAATAACAGTATATTTACAGGTAACAGTTCAAACACCACTCCATCGAAGAGTGATCTGACGGCCAGCATAAACTATTCTGACATTTCCTTGCAAAAACAAGACGTTTGTACCGCAAACAGAGAGGAAATGATGACCTCAGACAGAATATCACTGACAGATTCATGTGTCAACAGCCTACCAGTTTGTACAGTATTCCCACCCCAGCAGCATTCATCTCCACTGTTATCAGGTGAGAGGAAACCATTATCTCACATCCCATCTTCAGGCGATGGGCAAACACACGATTCTCAGTATGAGGAGGTCTGTAAATCGACAACGTCATTTTTACCTTCTGGCATAGATAAGAGCACTCACTCTGATATTACCTCTGTGCCTATTCCAAGCATTCTTACCTCTTCCTCAACTTCTTCAAAAATGATGCGTTTATCAGACCTTGATACAGCGGAGATATCAATTTCGGCTCAGGAGACACACCTGGACTCAGCAACAAAGAAGCAAGTATTGCAACCCTTAGGGACACGAGTGTCACCAGACCAGGACAGAAGTGACAGCAGGCTTCCACGTCCTGAACCAGGCTCGTCACACCCAAGCCCAAGAGATCAAGTCCTCTTGATACCTAAACAAGCGTCAGATAATTCAGCTGTAGATGATAAGGAGGCAGAGAGATCCTCTTCACTTGTAGAGGTGTTACCCGAACTAGACGTTAGCGACGAAGGGATCGCACAACTCCTGCAAGAGCATGTGTCGCCAGGACCAACGGGAATCAACGAAAAATCATTGCAACCTCCGCCTGGGGAGGTTTCACGGGACATCAATGGAAACTATGAGGGAATGCCTCAACCCTTGCCTCAAGAAGTACCAGGAAGTCTGAACAGAAGTGAGGGAAAAATGAAATCCTTGCGAGATAAAGTTCTACCACACCAAGACAAAGGTTACGAAGGCGTATTTCAACCTTTAAACGACGAGACGACACCAAATCCTAGGAATGAATTACTATACCCATTTTCTGACCAACTGTCACCAAACCTGCACTGTAACGATGACGGAGAATCTAAGTCACAGGATTTGACAGACAGTAACGAGAGTGACGACGATTCAGAGTCCCTATTACATGGGATAACACATGACCCAATAATGACAGCATTACAATATGCTAAATCCTCCTCTGTTGACATAAGCCCAGGAGAAAATTCTGTATCAGAGACCCGAGACCCGATTTACGAGCAGATCACGGATAACGTCTCGCCGGTTGTATCAAGCGACCAAGATGCAGAAGGTGATGCCAATATCGAGAACAGTCAGACACAAAATACTACGTCCCTTTCTATCTTCGAGTCTCCTAACTTGCTGGCGGTAAAAGAAGTCATAAAATCAGTGAACAACAGCCCAGCGCAGACAAGCATTAATCAAGAGCTGTCTGCTTTAACTGAAGATTCCCCCAACTCCCAGAGGCAGCAGGTGGAGAATGCAATTCCTGGAGACTTGGTTTCGGAAGTCTCTGTCCCTTGCAAGCTTGACATGACACTTCCTGTATCTTCACCGTCCACCAGCACTGCGAGTAAATGTAAGTCATTTGCAGCAAATGAAAAGCTAATTCTACATGAAGCATCTCAAAACAAATCCCCTGAAACTATTTCACATCAAGATCTGCTACACAAACAGAAGTCTGGTAGTTTTTCAGTATCTGAGATCAAATCAGGTGCATCTGCACTACCTAATGATACAGAAGATAATACTGACGAAGTCCACGATATCATTACGTCTGAAAATAACTCATGTCAACTGGTGCATCCTGAAGGTGAATCAGATGAACCTATAACAGCCGGGAAGAAGATACCTGAAGACACACCACCTGAACATGTATTAGAGCAAAATGCACACCCTCTGGCCGCAGATATACCACGATGCAATTTGAAGAACATTAATGTACACGAAAAAGAATTACACGAAGCAACTTTATCTGAAAACAAGTCGCCCGAACTTCAAGTTGAAAATGACCTGCAAGAACAGAAACTCTCTGGCAACAAGTCACATGAAGTTGTAATTACTGGAGATGCATTAAAAAGATCTGAGGCACCACAAGACAAACTCTCCAGGTCACACAGCCAGAAAATGCATCAGAAAGAGCACCTATGCACGATGCAACACCATCTGACGGCGTGTTACCGATCTCAAGCTCCAGCAAACACAGTCCGCCGGCACTCAAAACACAAGACGATAAACCGGATGCCATGCCGAAGAAAGTGTTGCCCGAAGTTATAATAACTGGTGAAGAGATCAAGAGAAAACCTATACAAGACCATAAGGTACCGAGCATTACAATACCAGCCAATGATTCATGGGAAGAGAACATTTCTGAGGTTGCGATGCCAAAGGATGGTGCAGAGAGGCTATCCGTGCCTGATCTAACCTCGTATAATAACTTTCATGAAGGATTTATGCTTGATGCCACAATGCTGGAAGATCTAGTGGATGTCCTGGATGCAGAAGATAGGTTACCCGATATCACAATGTTGGAGGCCACCATCACCGGAGACAGCTCGATCGAAGCCATGGTTCTTACAGAGGAAGAGGCATCCCAGCCAACCAGAAAGCAGCATGATGCCTCCAATGAAGTGATGGTCATAGAGCAAGAATCACCCAACAAACAGGCACCCACAGGACCACCTTGTGACGTCACGATGCTTGATGATTCTGGCGAGGTGATGGTCATAGAACCTGAGCCAATTAGAAAGCCAGGCACCGAAGGGAAGCTATCGCGTGACGTCACCATGCTTGATGATTCGGCGGAGGTGATGATTATAGATTCTACGTCAGACAGCAGAGAGGAGGCCCCAGGGAGACTAACTAATGACGTCACTATGCTTGATTTAGCTACCCCAGAACACCGACCCAACGAAAAGTTAGACTACGACCCTGACGATTTTGTCTGGTGATCGGGAAGCAAAATAACTATGATCACAGTATGTTGTTTTCCTGATGAATACCAATATTTATGTAACTTTCAGTTATGAATCAAACACGAGTATGTACAAATAAACATTATCATATGTCAGGATATCTTGTCAATATTATCAAGAATCTTAACAACTCTCAGTTTGGATGTTTATTATCTAAGTCATAAAGTATTTCAACATTTTCGTGAAAAAGTGTAAGACTCTTGGGTTGTTCTTACGTATAAAGTTGTTGCTGCAGGAAGACAACTTTCAGGTATTCATTTGAGGATGGTAGATTAGTGTGTTTATATCATGTGAGCGCTTGTGTTCTTAATAATGCTCTGTATTTTCAAGAAGAATCATACAGAAATACACCAAAGCTATAACAAAGTTGTGTGTTACTTCTTGTCTGCAATTTGATGAAACTCCTAATCAAATTTTCACTCAAATCATATGCAAAAACATCTGTAAATATAAATATTGGACGGTTTGAGTTCCATCTCCTATGAAAGTCACGAACCTCACTTCCATGAATAGATTCAGGTCTATTGTTTATCAATGCTCTATTTTCTTAATCTATTTCTCTTTCATATGCTCACCACTGAACCCCATATCTCTGCCTGATGTCCCTTGGTCCTCTCCTCTATTCTCCCAAATATAAAACCAAAACTTCTGCAGTTATAAAAAGCATACACACACACACACACACACACACACACACACACACACACACACACACACACACACACATTTGAGTACCTGGCTTAGGCTTTGGTGTGCGTGTAAGCAAATACACACAGGAGTAAAGACATTGTACATAAGTACAAGGTTAAGAGACGGGGCAGCATGAGTGTAAAACTCTCTCCCCGTAACGCACAAATAGTAATCACACAGGAGATACAGTTGTAGTAGCTATATAAATCTAGATTCTTTCTATGAGAGAAAAACTTGGGAAATGGATTACTATGGACATAATACAGAAAACTGTTACAGAAGGTTCTGTGAAATATGTAACGAGGGGACTAGCACAAGGGTGCTGTTGGGAAAGATAAGAGAAAAAGGTCAGAAAAGACCGAGATAGGGTTTCATAAAAGATGTTAGCAAGTTAACGAACATAGGGATATACCGTGGAGAAGATATACAGACGCAACAACAATGTGAAAGATTTGAAAGAGCCAGGAATAAATGCGGTGTGAAAAGATAAAGAAGAGAAGGAACAGAGAAACTTTGATTAAAACATTGTGTACAAGACAAGTGAAAATCCAAACTGTTTCTATTAACTGATCAGGAGTAATCTGGCAGTTAAAGAGCAGATGACTGGGCTACGGGGCTCGGTAGGAAGGGTTGTTAAAGAAGAAAAGAATATGCAAGGGACCAGATCTTAAGTTCCAAATTGTATTAACGATGAAGGATACTCTAATCTTAACACTAACGAGATGAGACAGAAAGAGGAACTTCGAAGCAACGAAACTGTTGGAAGACATAATTTGACTCTTGAAGGACCTTAACCCACAGAAGGCGCGGTCCTTCCAAGCGTCGCCATATGTACTCAAGGAATATCCAGAAACATTTAGTTGGTAAATTGAAATGTTCAAATAAGCGTATGTTTTTAATTCCAAGAAAGGAGACCAGAAAATATCACTGAAAGGACAGAACACTGACTATCCCTAACATGCGACTTCTGTAAAATGCTGGAAAAGATTAAAGGCAAATTGATGATAACTTGTGAAGAAGAAATGGGTTAACTAGACCGAAAATTATTTCGTGGTCGGGAACGCTAGACGCAGGTCAAAGGAACCTCTTCTAAATGTGGATTGGGCCGTGTCAATGTTGTTGTTATTGATCTATATCAGTTACCGACTAGAGGGATTCAAGCTTTGATACGTCTATGGATGATGCTAACAAGATTTCATTACCTTACAATGGGACTTGCACAAGATCCAGGATGTCAGGTATATGTCGGAAGACGTTTGACCTTAAGTAAATACAAAGTGAAGATTACGGGAGACAAGGAAAGAAATTCTTGATATCAATATGTAATCCGGAATGAAAAGCTACGTGAAACTGTGTGTGAAAGGAACATGGGAAGAAGGGTCGACAATGTACCCAATCTAACGCCACAAACTGGATGAAGAGAATCATGGAGGCAAATCGTCTGCTGGTAAATGTAAAGATCACTTTTAAAGGCGAGAGAAAATGAGTGCTCAACACACTCTTTACAGCTGAGACCTAAATCACAAGATGCATCACAAGTTTAGTGACCAGACTTAAAGAAAGAAACAAAGATGATACCTACAATTAGAGAGACGAGTTACAAGAAGCACTTAAAGACTATAAGTCTGCCTAACGTGGAAGGAAGAAGAATAAGGGGAGACATGATTACAACTTTCAATTTTATCATCAAAAATGACAATGTCGAGGGTAAAATGTTCTTTGAAAGATGCTAAGAGAAAAGAACAAGATATCCTTGTATTCAAACCAAGCAAGGAACCTCTTGGATAAGATGTGCAGAGGCATTTCACCAGTATTAGAACTGTGGACTAGTGGCAAAAAGCTAGTGATGAAATTGAATGTAGACAGTATACAGAGAAGGTTAAGGAATTGTGTGATAGTAGAGAAAGTTCAAAAGATGGGGTCACACGCGTTGAAAACTCCCTCCCCATATTATGCAAACACGAGTGTACTTACATAACTATAAAAAAAACACAAATACACAAAAAAACTCGGTTACATATACAGGTACACACACGGGAACATACATACAGAATAAGTAAAGCAATAAACTAACACACATGTGAACAAACACAGGCACCTACATACATACAGAACAGGCACAAAGACACACACAGCGGGCCCTCGTAGCTGCTGGCGCTGTGAGTTAGGTCTGGGGTTATAAAACTGTCGGTGGGGCGCTGGCCGGGTTAAAATACTAGCTTCCTCTTCGTGTCCTGGCCGGAAATCAGCCATTCCTACAGCGCTAGGAGGTACCTCACCAGGGACAGGGGGTGGGAGGGGCAATGGGAGGGGCGTGGGGAGAAATATGGAGACAGGGGCCATGAGGGGATTGAGTGGGAGGGGGGTAGCTGGACAGGGTGACGGGTGGTAGGATAGGTGGACGAAGACCTATGTTGGGGGTGAGAAGTTAGAGAAGCCCGAACCTGGAGCAGCTCCAAGAGTAAAGGGTAACTGGAAGGGTGTATTATGATAGCGAGGAGCAAGGGGCAGCTGGAGGGGGTTATGGAGAAGGCCTCTACGAGAAGTTCCATGGGGTAAGGTTCTGCTGGAGAGATTATGGGCAAGACCTCTGAGGAAGTTGAGAAGATGGAGGGTTTATGGGTGATGAGACCTGCATGAGGAAGCTGAGGGTTAAGGGAAGTTGGTGTTGTTCTGAAGAAGTTTTACCTTTCTGCTGGAACGTGTGAGCTAAGTAGTGGCTAAACACTCTTTGGTAATGGGTACCTGGTGAGGGAAGAATTGGTGACAACATAATAGGAGCGTTAGGACCCTGTGAGACAGAGGGGAAGAAAGAACTGCGGAACCATGATACGGTTTCCAGCTGAAGAACTGGAAAAGTGTTCAAGAGAGAGAGAGAGAGAGAGAGAGAGAGAGAGAGAGAGAGAGAGAGAGAGAGAGAGAGAGAGAAGAGTGAAGGTTAGTGTGAGCCACATAGGAATGATTAGGCGAGCAGGAATATATGAAACCAAGTTGAATAACAGTAACAGAGATAAGGTTACCAGAGAGTTTTTAACTGATCAATCAAAAGTGATCTTAATCATAACGAAACTTAATAACACTGAACTAGGTCAGCTAAAGCAATTCGAAACGACCGCTTCATACACCCTAAGTCAGTTCATCGACAGTGTGTCACCCCCTGTATACCACATCGCTCCAATTTTCTCTATAGCAACATCACCAACTCAGTGTGACACCAGCAGAACAAAAGGATACCAATATTGACGCCTTTGACAACAGTACTGACACCACCAGCCTCTTGTTTCTCGTCCCACTGGCTGTGGAGGTCGCCGTTTCAGATCAACATACGAGACATTCCATCGAAACTTTGGCAACGGCGTCGTCTGGTGTCACATGTGCCCTGGTAAAGTTGAGACATACGGCTGGGAGGCGCAACCCTCATCCCTATCACTCGTCCCTTGAAACTTAAGTCTTCTACATTTACCATGACAAAAGATAAGGTCATTTTACCTTGATAAAAAAAAGTATTTTTCTTTTTTACCTTTGACAACATATAAGGTCTTTTTGCCTTGACGACAAACAAGGTTGTTTCTCTTACCTTAACAACAGATGTGGTTGTTTACCTTGATGAAAGATAAGGTTGTTTCCTTTACCTAAACAACAGATAAGGTTACTAATTCTTTTACCCTTAACACAGATAAGGCTGTTTATTGTATCATAACTGATGAAATTCGTCTCTTTTACCATGGCTACAGGAAGAATTGTGAGGTTTACTTTCAAATCATCTACTGAAACTATCATCATGATAGTTTTTTCCTAAGAATAGAAATCGCAGCCTTATCAATATACATGTTTCTTTTCCTTGAAACGCTCAAATGATCTCATCCTTGATAACTTTAGTATGTCTTACCTGACAAGAGAAAAGTCTATCATATTATGTACCACGGCATAACTTGGTGTGGACGTTGGAGTAACTCATATACTTAACTCGAACACTAGAGAAGGTCGTAGGTCGTATCTCTAACACGAACACCGAATAAGGTCGAATCTTGAACTCGAACACCAGAGAAGGTCGTATTCCTTAAGTCGAACACCGGAAAGAGTCGTATCTTTAACCTGAGCACCAGAGAAGGTCGTATTCTTTAAGTCGAACACCGGAAAGAGTCGTATCTTTAACCTGAGCACCAGAGAAGGTCGTATTCCTTAAGTCGAACACCGGAAAGAGTCGTATCTTTAACCTGAACACCAGAGAAGGTCGTATTCCTTAAGTCGAACACCGGAAAGAGTCGTATCTTTAACCTGAGCACCGGAGAAGGTCGTATCCTTAAGTCGAACACCGGAAAGAGTCGTATCTTTAACCTGAGCACCAGAGAAGGTCGTATTCCTTAAGTCGAACACCGGAAAGAGTCGTATCTTTAACCTGAACACCAGAGAAGGTCGTACCTTCCATCCTGACACAGTCGTTTCCCAGACAACGAAGACGGTCGCACTGCATTCTGCACAACGAAGTTGATCTTGTTCCTCACCACACGTGAGGGGAATGTTGCACCCATCCTCACGAGGATGAATGGATTTTTCATCCAGACACCCGAGATTATGAGATTTTCTTTTTCATCAGTACGTCACAGATCATCAGACAGTAAACCAACGCAGGTCACCGGAGATTATCGGATCATAATTCTAATCACCTGAGATTATCCGACATTCTACTTAAAACACCGCAGGATATCGGCTATCATACTTAAACAGCAGAGATGATCACCTTTTTTGCTTTTTTTTTTCACCACCACAGTGATGATAACTCGCCTTCCCACCCACCACCACCACCACCACCAAGTTAAAGTTTATCATCTGATCTTCATCTGCCTACGTGTATGTAGGAAGTTATCACATTCTTCGTCCAAAGGGTCAAGATTTACTGTATTTTCCCCATTTGTAGATTACGATGTTACCGGACTCCGTCAAACTGAGGTTATACTGCGAGTGACCAGTGACCTTCGACGAGGCTGCATCATCGGGAATAAAATTATCATCAAAGACCTTATTACGCCAAAGGGGTCCATCATTTCCCTGCTACTGGAGGTAGCACAACCGTGGGGGCTTCAGAGACTCTTGGAAAAGGAGTCCTGGGGAAATATTAAATAGATAAGTAGATAAATGAACAGCCAAGTGCTACCGGACTCCACTTGCGACAGGTTACACCACGAGTGAAAAGTCGCCTTTGGCAAGGCTGAATTATCAAAAATATCAAAGAACTTTCACTTCAAAGGTCTACATTTCCCTGCTACTGGAAGAAGCGCAGCCTTAAACTGCAGGAGTCTTTAGAAATGTCCTTCGTAAAACCAAGGCTAATTCATAGATATTGCTCCTGGGGTAATTATAAATAAAATGAAATGAAAGACAAAAATAATTATAAGACGGAGTTAATAACAGGAAGGCAATCCAAACTGGTATCATGTGAAGACGAATCATTTGATCAAGCAGTAACATCCCTGAATTTTGTACCCCAGAAATACAGACTGACTGCTTCCTTATCAAACACGTACACAGAGACATGATGGTATTACAGATACAGCACCTGAACAAGTGTTACATTACAAGAAATATATATCCCTACTTGTGTTACTATTGCCTTAAACAGAAATAATCTCCACAACTAAATCGTAAATCCAAACTGGTGTACATGAAGAGATAACATCTAGATAAAATTAAATCCCTTTGTAGCTAACATTACATAATAACTGTACTACACAGTATGAAGGAATTAAGGTATTTACTTTTATCCAGGTGACGTTTTGTCTCTGACTACTTTTACTTTCCTCAAGGACATCGAATGTGGACCACTTGTATCACTTTTCTTCAAGAGTATCAATCATCATCACAATGTTGGCTTCGTTACTTCCTTCCTGACGCGTCCTGTTACCGGGTGGTGGCGGGATGGATGGTGGTGTGGGAGCTGGGAGGTGTCGACAGGACGACCTGTATGACCAAAGGGACCACTTCCTCTCTCTCTCTCATGAAAATCTGCACCATGACCTCAAGGTGCATAGCCAGGTCATACGTCCCCACGTCACCAGCAAGACTTCATAACGTATGTGACCAACTTGGCCACACTTTCATTCCTCCCACCAACTCAACCCTCTGAATACGACGGTCATTATACACTATGGTCGTACTGTCGTGCTCACGGGTTATATCCCGTCGTGCTCAAGGGGTAACTGAGCAGCTTGGTCAAGCCTGGTATGAGACAGGATCGACCAAGTTTTGGAACGAAACCGGCTCGGCGTAGACTGGTATGACACCAGCTTGGCTGAGGCTGGTACGAGACCAGCTCGGCCTAACATGACACCGAGACCAGCTGGGGGTAAGTGCATCCAGCACGAGACACCCCAGCATCACCAAGAAGAGGGAAGCTGGATGAAAGTCCGTGTCATTGATTCCCATCGCCTTATTTTCCAGACCATTACTCTGATACTTCCCCGTCCAGCCAGGGGCCCCGCCACCCGCTGGTGAGGAACTGGCGGCTGTCTGGAAAGTTGCCGTTCTGGAATGTGTGACTGTAAAGACAGAGTGGAGAATGCTTCGGCTCCTGAGTGACTGTAAGGCTAGACTGAAGAGTGACCGGGCTCCTGAGTGACTGTACTGCTAGACTACGAATGCCTGGGCTCTTGAGTGAGTGTATGGCTAAAATGTGAGTTCCTGAACTCCTAAGTGACTGCATGGCTACAATGCGAGTGCCTATAAGGCTAGACTGAAGAGTGTCTGGGCTCCGAGTGACTGTATGGCTAGAATGCGAGTGCCTGTATGGCTACAATGCTAGTGCCTCAGTTCCTGAGTGACTGCAAGGCTTAGCTGTGAGTGCCATATGAAATGCTACAGCTGTGTGAGTTATTACCTGTTTGTATTGTAATGGGCCCCACCTCTTGAACACACTCTCACTGTCATACAACTTAAATCCATGTATGACGTCTGCATTAACCATGTCCTCAGTCACTACATTCACCGATCGCATTCGTCGCATATAGTTTATGTGTACTTACCTGCCGCAGCATATTGACCTGCCAGATACCTGGAGACCTCTGGCGAACTGAGTAGCACGAAAAGAGAGCGGAGCAGTGTGGTGAAAGAGGAACGCAGCATGGGAAGAGAACTGAGCAGCATGAAAAGGGAGCTGCGCTACAAGACAACGGAGCCGAGCAGCATGATAAGAACTGAGCAGCATGATAAGAACTGAGCAGCATGATAAGAACTGAGCACCATGATAAGAACTGAGCAGCATGATAAGAACTGAGCAGCATGATAAGAACTGAGCAGCATGATAAGAGCTGAGCACCATGATAAGAACTGAGCACCGTGATAAGAAATGAGCACCATGATAAGAACTGAGCACTATGATAAGAACTGAGCACCATGATAAGAACTGAGCACCATGATAAGAACTGAGCACCATGATAAGAGCTGAGCAGCATGATAAGAGCTGAGCAGCATGATAAGAACTGAGCACCATGATAAGAACTGAGCAGCATGATAAGAACTGAGCAGCATGATAAGAACTGAGCAGCATGATAAGAGCTGAGCACCATGATAAGAACTGAGCACCATGATAAGAACTGAGCACCATGATAAGAGCTGAGCACCATGATAAGAACTGAGCACCGTGATAAGAAATGAGCACCATGATAAGAACTGAGCACCATGATAAGAACTGAGCACCATGATAAGAACTGAGCACCATGATAAGAGCTGAGCAGCATGATAAGAGCTGAGCAGCATGATAAGAACTGAGCAGCATGATAAGAACTGAGCACCATGATAAGAACTGAGCACCATGATAAGAACTGAGCACCATGATAAGAACTGAGCACCATGATAAGAACTGAGCAGCATGATAAGAACTGAGCACCATGATAAGAGCTGAGCAGCATGATAAGAACTGAGCAGCATGATAAGAACTGAGCACCATGATAAGAGCTGAGCAGCATGATAAGAACTGAGCAGCATGATAAGAACTGAGCAGCATGATAAGAGAGCTGAGCAGCATGACAAGGGACGAATAAGCATGGGTGTATGGAAGGAGTAATTTGAGTGAAGGTGAATAAAACCTAGGTCATTAGGTTTATCAGGGGAGAGGGAGTTTGAGTGGAGAAAATCTGGAAGAAGGAAAGTGTTGTAGATACCTGCTAGTAGACATAGTAGCAAGGGGGAACCATGGAAGCAGAAGTGAGTCAGTCATACGGTGGATACGCGGTGTTTACAAACTTCGCAAAAGAAATTAGCAATTATGATGATGGTGTCATAGCACACAAAATGCGAAATACGAGAATAACTGTAAAAATTGGGAGATGTATATACAAATTCTTAACTAGCAGATCACAACACGTAGTTGTAAATCATGCCATCTCCAGTGCCTCAACGGCAAGAACCTCAAGTCTTCTAAGGTACTGTAATTGCACCTCTCCTGTTCCTCATTGTTATATCTAACAATGACGCGAACACGATGTGATGAAAATCACATCAACAGAAGATGCGGAAAGGCTGCAAAGGATTTTAACTAAATCCAAGGACGAGATGCTTTTCAATGGAGATAGATTTCAACTCCCCCGAGATGGGAAAATGAAGACTTGAAAGAAGAAAAAACACAGAATATCGGATAAACTAGTTAGAAAATATGAAAGACCCCGGATCAATGAAGTATAACGAACTAACCTTCAGCGAATACAACAATACAACGGTTGCCCCATTGATGACATTATTCAAAGCGCTAATTCTTTCAAGAACTGAATAATGTTACGTTCTAACATCACCCTACAAGGTGGGCGGCGACACTGCAGAATCACAAAATGTTCAGAGATCTTTCACAGCCCATAATAATGTGGTAAAGGAATTAAGTCACTGGGAACGGCTGATATCACTGATGTTATACCCCCTGGAGCGCAGATGGGAGAGGTATATCATCATCTATACCTGGAAAATCCTAGAAGGTATGATTCCCAACTGACAACTGGATAAGAACATCCTACTATAGCACGACAGGCAGGGCAGACTTTGTAAAATACTACATCTGCCACACAAAGGTACGACATGCACAAAAAAGAGAACACCTTACACATCCGGGGGCCCAAGATTCTTCAACACCTTGCCAGCTACCATCAGAAACAACCTGGAAGGCACGGTGGAGAAGCTCAAGAGTGCACTGGACAAGTACCTACAGTGTACCAGACCAGCCAGGCGGTGGCAGCTATGTGAGCTTGAAGGCTGCAGCTTCCAGCAACTTGGTCGACCAACGACTAAATCCAATAGCCAGACTGTGGGGGTGAGTTCCCCCGAAGACTGTACCAGGTATGCACCAGGTATCCAGGTAAGATGACCTGCATGACAAGGGGGCTAAGTAGCATGGAGAGGGAGCTGATCAGCATGACATGGGAGCGAGCAATTAAAATTTGGTGCCTCGAACCCGCAGACTTGAGGCTTGCAGTCTCAAGGCTGCACATCAGCCGTTCCCTCATAGCTGGAGGATCACTGTTGCTGCAAACGGTTGCTGGAAGGACACTGCTGCCAGCAGTACAGTGGTGAGGAAAGTTTGACAACATTATAGTGGTAAGGATGGTCTGTCAACACCACAGTTAGTTATGGTGCTCTGACAACAGCCGCCAACAATGTTGACTACGCTCCACTGGCGTAGCCGGATACCATTTTGGGGTGGGTAGGTGGGGTGGACACCACGACAGGAAAAAAAATAAAGAAACGATGGGCGTACAGTTACTATATAACTACATTCTTAACAGTAAACAGTCCATATATCTACACAAGGCAGACTTCCATCCACTACAATGTCAAACACCGCGCTACAACTTGGTTCAGTATTCATCTACAAAGGCGCTGTGGCTACGCCAGTGGTTCGCTCTGACAACAGGTCAGTTTTGACGCCACTCTTCCAACAGTGCAGTGATCAGGAGGCTCTGACAGCAATATTCTAAAAACAGCCCATAGTACAAGATTTGTTTATGCCAACACACTTTGTGCCAACACTATTTATACCAACACCTGTGGGGTCAACATCATTTGTAATACCATTACCAGTAGTAAAGCTTGTAACAAGTGTCAACAGTACTTGTGCCAACAACTGCAGTGCCAACACTTCTTGTACCAACAAGTATATTGCCAACACTTCCTGCACTAACACCTGTAATGCCAGTACTATTTGTAAAAATAGCTATGGTGCCAACCCCACTAACGCCAACACCTGTGGGGCCAATACGACTCGCACCAACACCTGTGGTGCCAACATAACTTGTACCAATCCCTGAAGACCCAACAGAACTTGCACCAACACCCGCAGCGCCAACCGTATTTGCACCATTTGTACCAACACCTGTCATGACATATGACTCATTCTAACACCTGTCGTGCCAACAATACATAGAGCTACAGCTATGGTGCTAACAGCGTCCCTTCCAACACCCGTAGTTTTAACACTACATGTATGCTCATTACCCACGTGTGGTAATAGGGTCATTACTCACGTGTGGTAATAGGGTCATTACTCACGTGTGGTAATAGGGTCATTACCCACGTGTGGTAGCAGGGTCATTACTCGCGTGTAGTAATAGGGTCATTACTCACGTGTGGTAGTAGGGTCATTACTCGCGTGTGGTAGTAGGGTCATTACTCGCGTGTGGTAGTAGGGTCATTTACCCACGTGTGGTAGCAGGGTCATTAGTACTTGGGTTAAAGAGACAAGATTTTACCCATGGCACCTCACTCCAAGCACAAAGGTCATTGTTGCCCCGAGTTCCGTGCGCAGGAAAGAGTCATTATCCTCATTATAAAGCGCACTTCACACCCTTCTGCATATAATGACAGGCCACTTTGCTAAACTCACTGGCTACTCCATTAAGACCGACCCCCCACAGCTGTGCATACTAAAATACGTCATTTTTTTTTTTTCTAGTGCTGTCGTTGACACTGGAGAGTAATTCTTCAGTGGTAGATTATTGGAAGGCACGCACCACTGTGTCATTCTGCCTGGAATAAGTGGGATTTTTCTCAAAGGATAAATGTGGTGTGTAGAATGATGGAGTGTGTGTGTGTGTGTGTGTGTGTGTGTTTGTGTGTGTGTGTGTGTGTGTGTGTGTGTGTGTGTGTATGTGTGTGTACGTAGTTTTCATGACGGCTTTATCTAGCGTCTGTGGGCGAATCGTGGACAAAAACAGACGTTGGTGTCGAGTGTGTGTGTGTGTGTGTGTGTGTGTGTGAGCAGTGACATTGGTTAGCATGTAACGTGAAGCCAGACCAGCACTAACGCAATGGCCCCTGACGCGGTCACACTGTGGCGGGTCTTCGTCCAAGACATCACGATATTTCCAGCGTTCTGATGAATGCTCCAGTTCCAGCGACAGAGCGCCACGGCTCCTGGTCTCGATCACGACGGCAGGTCTGGAATCAAGATTAGTAACACTAGTTCTTGATCCAGAACACTACCGTGGTTCTTGGTCCAGAACACTACCGTGGTTCTTGGTTCAGAACACTACCGTGGTTCTTGGTCCAGAACACTACCGTGGTTCTTGATCCAGAACACTACCGTGGTTCTTGATCCAGAACATTACCGTGGTTCTTGGTTCAGAACACTACCGTGGTGTGTGTGTGTGTAAGAACGAAAGATGGGGATAGGAATGAAGGGGTGAATGAGGAGTGAGAGGAAGGAGCTGGGAGAGGCTGTGGAGTGAGGGTATAGGAGAGGTGAGTGAGTACGTGGGTGAGGCGAGCGAGGAGGGCAAGTTGTTGGTCTCATTAGCAGAGTGATTTTCTTCTTCCTCCTCTACTTCTTATTTCTCTTCTTTCTTTTTCTATTTTCCCCGCTATGGAAGACAGGAGCAACTGATCTTCAATACTGAATATATACAGAAACTTCGAATACTGAATAACTTAAGGGTCGGAATCAAAGAACATTATTGTTTACATTAAAACCACAAATCTTAACCACTTAATCAACACAATGGCATCATCAGCACCGATCACCTGTTATGGGGAGGAGAACAGGGTATCGCAATGCCTCGCGTCCATTCCATCATTCACAAGTGACTGTAGACACTGGCTGAAGGTACCTGAGACTCAACCTCTGGTGGTGTCAGTCAAACATGATACTGCTCAGACAACTGAGTACCCTAAGTCATGGCTCTCTCATTAACGCTATATATATAACTTGAACATTTATCAGGAAGTATCCCCCAGGATAACCCTGTCCACACGTCATGTAAGGAGAGGAAGGAGAGACACGTCAAGTCACACCAGTAGACCTCATTGCTCGCCAGTTCTCCACAGTGATTAGTGAAGCCCCGCCTCACTGCTGCCTGTGTGCTTTTAACAACTTCAACACATGTATCTCCCCGACTCTGTCTGAGGATGTGATAAACGAAAGTCAGCAACACTAACCATTACACCACGGAGGCTCAAGGAGGAGATGTTGACAGTAATGAATAAAAACGTTTCCAACTTATAATCTTGAACTGTCTTACATACGATGGTGGTCAGATCTTAGAACACACACACACACACACAGACACACACACAGGACACATACAGGAAATAACGAAATCATCTCCCTTGTGGCCTCCAGAGAAACGCACACCGTAATCCTGAACTACAGTAAAATTTTTCCCCATTTATTCCGTGGCTGTTCATTACCCAGTACTCGCTGCATGAACGGCCGTATTGTTTGTAAATGTATATCAATTACTTTCATGCACTGAACCCCGAACTATATGTAATATTCTGTTTTCCTGATGTTGAATACCAGCTCCAATTGGCAATTCAATTGTTACTCTTTGTTGAACCTCGTGTTGAAATACGATCATACTATCTCCTTTATTACTTTACAATACCCGATTATTGGCTCACATTCTGCCTTGTGAATTAGTCATAAATCCACCAACTAGATTCCTTTACCCAGTTATACACCCGTACATGTCTACCCTCCAACCCGTACATATGGTAGTGAGTGACCATTACTTCTCGCTAGACACCTCAGTGAGCAAGACCAATAAAGATACCCCTCGCCAGACAGCTTAGTAAACAAGACAATAAAGATACTCCTCGCCAGACAGCTTAGTAAACAAGACAATAAAGATACTCCTCGCCTGACAGCTTAGTAAACAAGATAATAAAGATACTCCTCACCAGACAGCTTAGTAAACAAGACAATAAAGATACTCCTCACCAGACAGCTTAGTAAACAAGATAATAAAGATACTCCTTGCCAGACAGCTTGAATAACAATCTTGACTAACAGATTCGTAAGACATCTACACGAATTCATACGACACACGAAAAAGCTGTCTTTCTCCGTAGCCTTTTTACCAGTGCTTTCAAGTCGCTCCCATTCCACCAATCTCCACCAACTGTATCACGTCTACACCGCCACTCCGTCGGTATGAACTACGTCAGGGTACAGCCTTCTCCCAACTCCCACATCACCGCTACTTAACTCCCAGCAAGCCCCTACAGTAAACTCCTCCCAGGCTCTTCGACTGTTAAACGCCCTAACGTCTGTGCTGGATGTACCTCCACCAGCGGCCATCAAGCTAGGTTGACAGGTTTAATGGTGTGTTGCTAACACGAGTGTACGAGACAATTTGACGCTGGGGGCACCTCATCCCTACACCATGGGCTTGACATCCGCCCCTCCCCTACTATTACTACACCACTATAGTACTAATGCAAGGGGGGGAGGCCGCCATCCCACATCATAGTCTCCAACGCTATGGACCCGCCCTATACCATGGTCCCGACGGCAGGGACTCCCGACCCCACACCATGGCCCAAAATGATTCTGATCGCCGCGGGGGGTTATAGCTGGGGACAACAGAGTTATCGGCGGGAGATAATTATCGGTATAAAAAAAAGAAGTCATGGTGAGGAGACTGGCATCGGTGACATATCGGCTGGATATAAGTAGCGAGATCAGATTAGCGAAGCTATATATATATATCTATCTATCTATATATATATATATATATATATATATATATATATATATATATATATATATATATCAACTATATAAACTAATGTCGCCATGAAATCTGTAGCAAGGTTAGCTTGATTTGTGAGAGAAAATGCCACAATAGGAAGGACTCACACCAGTTATTAGCAAATATCACAAGAAAATAATTCGCTGATAATTAACTGATAATTTCTCAACATTGGTCACATGCAGGTATGTAACTGTCGAGGGGAAAAAAAGACGATCACAGCTGAACATTATCTGTCAGGGAGGAAGAGAACTTTTCCGTTTCTCTGGAAATTATTAATCCAAGCGATTATAGGTATTCGGTGAGATATAATCATTTGTCCCAGATGGATTATCAATAGGTTATGGGAAATTACATATTGACGGTAATGATCCATACTGGTCGTGGAGCAATAATCGCCAGGCGACGCCAGAGACCAATGATCTGGAAATAATCGCCGAGGATGGAGAGATGATCCATCGTCGCTGGTCAGGTCAAGGAGGGTGGCTGGGACATGGTGGTGCTGACCCCTGCCTCTCTCTCGCCTGGCCCACATCACCTGCTTCATCTTGGCTCCAATTACCTGTTTGTAATTACTTTTGGTAATCACTTATTTGTAATCACTTGTCTGTAATTACCTATGTGTACAGTATTGGGTATGGGTACTTTTATTCTTGCGTGTGATACCTTTGTGAGTACACACACAGACACACACACACACCAGACTAAGCCAGGTACCCATTTATCGACCAGACCTGACAGGACTGGAGGATGAACACCTGGGTTGGTTGTAGGTCAACTGATATACCAAGGATTCGAATCCATGAGAGTCCGACCACCGTCTTGACGCTAACCACTGCACTACACAGGTCCTCCCTACCCCTCTCTTTACCCTGGTGTGTGTGTGTGTGTGTGTGTGTGTGTGTGTGTGTGTGTGTACGTGTGTGTGTGTGTGTGTGTGTGTGTGTGTGTGTGGCTGGGTCAAGTGTGCATCTAGCTAGTGTCTTGTCCTCCCTTCCCCTTAGAAGCTTCACCCAGTTCCCCTCGCTCTTCACCAGTACCCTCTCACCGTCGGGGTATTCCCCTCTTCCCCTCACACTCCACCAGTACACCCTCCCCGCCGGGGTGTGTCCCTCACTCCTCACCAGTACCCTCTACCACTCACCAATCCTATGGCATCCCTCTCCATTCACTCACCCCTGGGCGTTCCCCTCTCCTCCCTTCACTCCAGGGAGTCCATCTCCCCTTACCTGGGGCATCGCTCTTCCCTCTCCCTACCCCAGGGTGTTTCTCTCCCCACTCCTAACCCCAGGGCCTCTCTCTCCCCTATCCTCACCTCAGGATGTCTACCTCCTCTTCCCTTACCCCAGGGGATCCTTATCCCTCCTATCACACCGGGGTGTCGCCTACCCCTCACCCTGTGGCGTCATCCTCCCGCTCCTCACCCCAGTCTCTCTCTCTCCCCTCATCCTCGAACGTCCATCTCCCCTCTTTTCACCCCGGAGCGTCTCCCTACCCTCACTTCAGGGTGTCTCCCTCACCTCTCCTCCCCACAGGGAGCCTCCTTCCTCATTCCGGGGTATAACCCTTCCCCTTCCTCTTTTCGGGGCATCTCCATCTCCTTTCTTCACCCCGGGGCGCCTCTCTCCCCTGCCCGCATTTTGGGGCGCCTCCCTTCCCTCTCCTTTCCCTGAGGAGTTTTCCTTCTCTCTTCTCAACCCAGGGCGTCTCTCTCCCCTCTCCTCACCCCGGGGCGTCTCCCTCCCCTCTCCTCACCCCGGGGCGTCTCCCTCCCCTCTCCTCACCCAGGGGCGTCTCCCTTCCCTCTCTTCACCCCGGGGCGTCTCCCTCCCCTCTCCTCACCCCGGGGCGTCTACCAGTAAGGGAAGATACTGGCCGTAAACATGTGCCACCTACAGTGTGGAGGCGGCGTTCGTACGTACGATTACTCTCATGTGATTACGGCCGTTGCTCACTCTCCCCCTCCACTCCTCCTGCTGACCACAACACCACTGCCCTCTCCCGCCTCCCTCCCCCTTCTCTACTCATCATCCCGTTATCCTCCACCATGGCTCACCATCGCCTTCGTCTTTACACACCTTTCGCAGTTTCTCAACCACCTCTTTTACTTCCCCAGTGGAAGGGAGGGAGGAAGCAGTGGGAGGGAACAGTGCCGGGCTGGGAGAAAACCTCACCTTCACTCTCTCCCCCTTTTCCAGTCTCCCCTGGTGAGTGTCGTGGATCCTGGGCTGTCGCCAGACCCAAGATCGACGACCGCCCCCCCCAGCGTGATATTATTTAATGTGCCCGAGTAACAACTTCATCACCAGCGTCCTGCTGACACCGTCTCCTGACGCTGCTCGTCCGCCCCAGTACCCCCACCACGCTGACACTGTGTCCTGACGCTGGTCGTCCGCCCCAGTACCCCCACCATGCTGACACTGTGTCCTGACGCTGGTCGTCCGCCCCAGTACTCCCCACCATGCTGACACTGTGTCCTGACGCTGGTCGTCTGCCCCAGAAGCATTTCTTTATGGATCTATTTCTATGGTGACCGACACGACACGGGCAAAACATGCCCTCATCGTAGGCATTTCCGGAGGTTGGAAGTAAAATGAGAGGAAAAGAAAGTAGAAATTACTCAGGGCTCTGCAGGCATCTGTGCGCCTGACCCTGACAGGTAGAAAGATTATACGATGAACGAAGGGAACTTAAGAGCTTAGACGTTCGAGTGACTGGTCTCCACACACAAGCTGTGGGAAGCAGCGGCCACACGAGCGTGACTCCAGTCTAAACACTGGAGACGGGGTCACGTGCAAAACTGTGGCCAAAACGATATATGGAGAGAGAGAGAGAGAGAGAGAGAGAGAGAGAGAGAGAGAGAGAGAGAGAGAGAGAGAGAGAGAGAGAGAGAGAGAGAGCAGCAACAACGCGGGGTACACATATAGATGGCTGAAGAGAGGTGATACAAGGAGAATTAATGATACGTCAGGCGTCTGATCCACTCTGGTTAGTATAAAGGTGGAGGAAGAGCCACCACCAGAAGTGTGAGCAAGTGTTTCATATATGTAAAGTTATGAAGCAGCTGCTCACAAGAAAAATATCTTGTGAGGTAAATTATGTGGAGCTTCCAGGATAGAGTAGATGATATGTTTATGCCCAACATGTTCATGATAATAATAGTAATAATGATAATGATACAGATGATAATATGAAAAAAATATTATTACTATCATCACGAAATGAACCGAGGCCAGGTGATTCTGTGTAAAATTTCAGACGCACATAATTAATCAAGGAATTCTGCCACGTCAAAATGTCACACATGATAGATATTTAATGACTTTTTACGAAACTTTTCTTAGATTTTATTATTGTACTTTTTGAAGACTGTCTCTCCCCAAACGTTTGAAGTCGTCTAAGATTTTCAAGACAAGTAACTGCTGGGACGAATTCTCCCTAACATACATTTTCAACAAGCTTCTGTGTATAGACCAACCACACGAGGATGGATCGTTATGACAGCTCTCCCTTCCTCGCACAGGGAAGTTGAGGAATTCTATCCCAAATCTAGTTTATCTCTCTTCCTGAAACCTTTCTGTCTTTAAGAGTCGGTTCTACAAACACTGAGGGAGCTTTAATCATATCTGTCTTCATTCTTTTTTCCTCGAACGTATTATCTTACCCTTCAGTGAAGGAGGCCAAGACTGAGGAGTGCTTCTATCCGTGCCACACACACACACACACACACACATATCTATTTATTTATCTATCTGCCTACCTAATATATATATATATATATATATATATATATATATATATATATATATATATATATATATATATATATATATATACATATATGCAAAAAGTACACAGGTAGCGAATGTACACAAGATGCAGGTAAAATCACAAGGAAGCAGAAAATAAGATGAGTCAGGCGCTTTCGTAAAACTACATCGTCAGGACTGAGTACAGATAGAGAGAACCGTAATATAACACACCAGCCGCCACTAGGTGGGACCGACAAATGAATTAGGAAACAGGTGAAGGGATAAGGGCACAAGTCACCCTCGACAACCTCACCTCTCTCAAGTTACAACCTAAGGTTAACCTATGTTGTAGGAAACATCTTTACAATTTCTTTTCGACTTGTAAAGTTATCTAATCTATATAAACCAACATTCTGATTCATATCAATATCTCATAGTTACTATGTTTGATAAGAGAGTTGGTCTGATAACCTTAACATTGCCCCAGTCAATTCGCTGACCAAAATTTCTAAGGTGAACAAATATTACATTAGATTCTTGACCATACTATCTAACACTAAGTTGGTTAACCCTAATACTATCTAACACTATGTTGTTTAACCCTAATACTATCTAACACTATGTTGTTTAACCCTAATACTATCTAACACTATGTTGTTTAACACTAATACTATCTAACACTATGTTGTTTAACCCTAATACTATCTAACACTATGTTGTTTAACCCTAATACTAAGAACTTTACCAGTCTGATCAATGTAAAACTGATGGCGTCTTGCAGGGGATATTGTATACACAACTCTTTCCAGCATTCACCGAAAATCTGACAAGACTTTCTTTGCGAGCATAATTATTGATGAGGACTTCATCAACATCAATAGTTTTATTGTGAGAACTTTATGTTCCTGTTTTGTTTAGAACTTTTGATGATACAGTTTTCAGCAATATCGCTCAGATAGACACTCATCATCAAAGGAAATCACATAATCTATACTCCTCACAACAACGTCACGAACTAAACCACTGAAAGGCAAACTGAAAACTGACACTCTTTCCTTATATCTCTGAACCACAAAACTCATATCTGTCAACTGTGGCGCACGATGAAGAACACCCACACATTCCACACCAATCAGCCCCCACACATGGAGATGATGACCAGACATTAGTAAGATAAGAAACATTATCATCAGTGGATCTCGCCTTACGAAACCATACTGGTGATTAGAGAGAAAACTGATTTTCCAAGTGTCTAAGGATATGGGAGATGAGAAGGGATTCAAAGACTTTGGAAATGATAAACGTCAAAACAACTGGACAATAGTCATTTGGTTTAGAACGGTCACCCTTCTTCGAAAGTGGAATGTACCATCGCATGCTTCCAAGAAAATGGAAAGGTTCTACTTTTTAACAGAAAACGGAACAGAGGCGCAAGCCCATAAGGAGGTTCAGAGAGACACTCTTCCAGTACACAGGGATGGATGCCATCAGGACCATAATCCTGTGTCCAGAGAAAGAAGTTATTTTCGGACAATTCGAAATATATATATATATATATATATATATATATATATATATATATATATATATATATATATATATATATATATATATATATATTAACTTTCTAAAATGGGAAACAGAAGAAGGAGTCACGCGGGGAGTGCTCATCCTCCTCGAAGGCTCAGAGTGGGGTGCCTAAATGTGTGTGGATGTAACCAAGATGTGAAAAAAGGAGAGATAGGTAGTATGTTTGAGGAAAGGAACATGGATGTTTTGGCTCTGAGTGAAACGAAGCTCAAGGGTAAAGGGGAAGAGTGGTTTGGAAATGTCTGGGGAGTGAAGTCAGGGGTTAGTGAGAGGACAAGAGCAAGGGAAGGAGTAGCAATACTCCTGAAACAGGAGTTGTGGGAGTATGTGATAGAATGTAAAAAAGTAAATTCTCGATTAATATGGGTAAAATTGAAAGTTGATGGAGAGAGGTGGGTGATTATTGGTGCATATGCACCTGGGCATGAGAAGAAAGATCATGAGAGGCAAGTGTTTTGGGAGCAGCTAAATGAGTGTGTTAGCGGTTTTGATGCACGAGACCGGGTTATAGTGATGGGTGATTTGAATGCAAAGGTGAGTAATGTGGCAGTTGAGGGAATAATTGGTATGCATGGGGTGTTCAGTGTTGTAAATGGAAATGGTGAAGAGCTTGTAGATTTATGTGCTGAAAAAGGACTGATGATTGGGAATACCTGGTTTAAAAAGCGAGATATACATAAGTATACTTATGTAAGTAGGAGAGATGGCCAGAGAGCGTTATTGGATTACGTGTTAATGGACAGGCGTGCGAAAGAGAGACTTTTGGATGTCAATGTGCTGAGAGGTGCAACTGGAGGGATGTCTGATCATTATCTTGTGGAGGCTAAGGTGAAGATTAGTATGGGTTTTCAGAAAAGAAGAGTGAGTGTTGGGGTGAAGAAGGTGGTGAGAGTAAGTGAGCTTGGGAAGGAGACCTGTGTGAAGAAGTATCAGGAGAGACTGTGTACAGAATGGAAAAAGGTGAGAACAATGGAAGTAAGGGGAGTGGGGGAGGAATGGGATGTATTTAGGGAATCAGTGATGAATTGCGCAAAAGATGCTTGTGGCATGAGAAGAGTGGGAGGTGGGCTGTTTAGAAAGGGTAGTGAGTGGTGGGATGAAGAAGTAAGAGTATTAGTGAAAGAGAAGAGAGAGGCATTTGGACGATTTTTGCAAGGAAAAAATGCAATTGAGTGGGAGAAGTATAAAAGAAAGAGACAGGAGGTCAAGAGAAAGGTGCAAGAGGTGAAAAAAAGGGCAAATGAGAGTTGGGGTGAGAGACTATCAGTAAATTTTAGGGAGAATAAAAAGATGTTCTGGAAGGAGGTAAATAGGGTGCGTAAGACAAGGGAGCAAATGGGAACTTCAGTGAAGGGCGTAAATGGGGAGGTGATAACAAGTAGTGGTGATGTGAGAAGGAGATGGAATGAGTATTTTGAAGGTTTGTTGAATGTGTCTGATGACAGAGTGGCAGATATAGGGTGTTTGGGTCGAGGTGGTGTGCAAAGTGAGAGGGTTAGGGAAAATGATTTGGTAAACAGAGAAGAGGTAGTAAAAGCTTTGCGGAAGATGAAAGCCGGCAAGGCAGCAGGTTTGGATGGTATTGCAGTGGAATTTATTAAAAAAGGGGGTGACTGTATTGTTGACTGGTTGGTAAGGTTATTTAATGTATGTATGACTCATGGTGAGGTGCCTGAGGATTGGCGGAATGCGTGCATAGTGCCATTGTACAAAGGCAAAGGGGATAAGAGTGAGTGCTCAAATTACAGAGGTATAAGTTTGTTGAGTATTCCTGGTAAATTATATGGGAGGGTATTGATTGAGAGGGTGAAGGCATGTACAGAGCATCAGATTGGGGAAGAGCAGTGTGGTTTCAGAAGTGGTAGAGGATGTGTGGATCAGGTGTTTGCTTTGAAGAATGTATGTGAGAAATACTTAGAAAAGCAAATGGATTTGTATGTAGCATTTATGGATCTGGAGAAGGCATATGATAGAGTTGATAGAGATGCTCTGTGGAAGGTATTAAGAATATATGGTGTGGGAGGCAAGTTGTTAGAAGCAGTGAAAAGTTTTTATCGAGGATGTAAGGCATGTGTACGTGTAGGAAGAGAGGAAAGTGATTGGTTCTCAGTGAATGTAGGTTTGCGGCAGGGGTGTGTGATGTCTCCATGGTTGTTTAATTTGTTTATGGATGGGGTTGTTAGGGAGGTAAATGCAAGAGTTTTGGAAAGAGGGGCAAGTATGAAGTCTGTTGGGGATGAGAGAGCTTGGGAAGTGAGTCAGTTGTTGTTCGCTGATGATACAGCGCTGGTGGCTGATTCATGTGAGAAACTGCAGAAGCTGGTGACGGAGTTTGGTAAAGTGTGTGGAAGAAGAAAGTTAAGAGTAAATGTGAATAAGAGCAAGGTTATTAGGTACAGTAGGGTTGAGGGTCAAGTCAATTGGGAGGTGAGTTTGAATGGTGAAAAACTGGAGGAAGTGAAGTGTTTTAGATATCTGGGAGTGGATCTGTCAGCGGATGGAACCATGGAAGCGGAAGTGGATCATAGGGTGGGGGAGGGGGCGAAAATTTTGGGAGCCTTGAAAAATGTGTGGAAGTCGAGAACATTATCCCGGAAAGCAAAAATGGGTATGTTTGAAGGAATAGTAGTTCCAACAATGTTATATGGTTGCGAGGCATGGGCTATGGATAGAGTTGTGCGCAGGAGGATGGATGTGCTGGAAATGAGATGTTTGAGGACAATGTGTGGTGTGAGGTGGTTTGATCGAGTAAGTAACGTAAGGGTAAGAGAGATATGTGGAAATAAAAAGAGCGTGGTTGAGAGAGCAGAAGAGGGTGTTTTGAAATGGTTTGGGCACATGGAGAGAATGAGTGAGGAAAGATTGACCAAGAGGATATATGTGTCGGAGGTGGAGGGAACGAGGAGAAGAGGGAGACCAAATTGGAGGTGGAAGGATGGAGTGAAAAGGATTTTGTGTGATCGGGGCCTGAACATGCAGGAGGGTGAAAGGAGGGCAAGGAATAGAGTGAAGTGGAGCGATGTGGTATACAGGGGTTGACGTGCTGTCAGTGGATTGAATCAAGGCATGTGAAGCGTCCGGGGTAAACCATGGAAAGCTGTGTAGGTATGTATATTTTGCGTGTGTGGACGTGTGTATGTGCATGTGTATGGGGGGGGTTGGGCCATTTCTTTCGTCTGTTTCCTTGCGCTACCTCGCAAACGCGGGAGACAGCGACAAAGTATAAAAAAAAAAAAAAAAAAAAAAAAAAAAAAAATATATATATATATATATATATATTCATTTATATCTATAATGGGGAGGGGCATAGGATTAGCCTAGTTTGTACCATCGTTAATGAACGAGATGCATACCTCTCGCTCCAAAATCCATCATATCATTACCTTGCTCCTGATCTCAGCGTATGCTTACGGCTATAGGATGTTAACCAGGTTAACATCACACGTATGTTACAACATGACCTTTGGCCTAACCGTTCACAATTAGGCCAAAGGACGTGCCAACATACCCAAGATTGTTTAGGGATCGTAACGTCGTGTTACCGAAAGGTAAAACCCACAACCCCACAATACTGAGGGTGACAATGATATCCCATAAACCAAAATAGCGATTCAGTCCTATCCGTCCTATGTGGTAAAGTCACAGATTATCGACACAGAGCATAACTGCTTCCGAGGACAGTAATGTCTTATTAATCCTCTCCCCTCACCAGCCTCCGCTATACATCGTTACCCACAACTGCGATTCTACTCGAGAGAACAATAACGTCCTGACCCGCGCGCCCGAGAGAAGACTGCTTATAATTAAGTCAACGTCCAGGGTCGAGAAAGGTGACGTTGTTATCCACAAACAGAAAACTTTAGCACTTGGTGAAAGGTCAAGCGTCTTCTCCCGACATGACGCTTGTCATCACTACCTTGACTGAACTGTCGATGACTCCGGGGCAATAATAGTGGTATTCCACCTTAAAGCATCCTCTGATTTTCTGTGTGTGTGTGTGTGTGTGTGTGTGTGTGTGTGTGTGTGTGTGTGTGTGTGTGTGTGTGTGTGTGTGGTGCACTGCACGTTGAACATAGAAACTGAAATTCCAGTTTCGTCTATACCGACCATCTCTTCGGGTAGATATTCCGAGTAGAGACAGATTCGCCTCTCACTGACCCCTCCAGCACGCGAGCTGCGCCCGTCCGTGCAGCACACAGCCGTCCGTGCTCACGAAAGCATCACACTTCTCCAGTCATGGATGGTGATACCGTAGGCCATGGAAATATGAGTACGAAACCTCGACCTAAAACAAGAAGAAAGTGTTTCCGACACGGTATACGAAGGAGGTGATACAAGGCCTTCCTCTGGGACCCTCAATCTTTAATCACGTGTCAAGAATGACACTGTGGGAAAAGGAGTGACCGTAAACAGGCAGTGTCAAGGGAGTGCTTGCCTTACGATGGTCCTGAGTGACCTGGGGTGTCGTAAGGGTCATACTTAATTACCAGGTAAATTCAACACTATTAATGCACTGAAAAATAAACAAAATATTGATTTTGAAAACCAAACTGTCAGTACAGTGGAAACCAACAGGATCCTGCGTCGAAATTCACTACACGGTTATAGCCAACCACAATGACCACAACACGGTAATAGCCATCTATAATAATCACAACATACTTATGGCCAACCACAATAATCACAACACGGTTATAGCCATCCACAAAACTTACAACACGTTTATAGCAACCTCAATAATTACAACACGTTCATAGCCAACCACAATAATCACAACACATAGTCAACCACAATACTCACAACACGGTTACAGCCAACCACAATAATGACATAGACTACATTTTACTTTTAACCCCGGTGTCTACCCACGCCTGGTGCGATCCGCCCTCTACCACGTGACAAGACACAGCACGATATTGGCAGGACGAGATGTGTAGCTAGGACGCCATCTGTTTACCAAATGGCGTCCTAGCTACGTCTTTTCGTTGTATATCAACTGACTGTTATATTTCTCTCTTGTATCTCCCCTAATGATGTGATAATTACACGAAAGTGCACTTGGGAACTTATCGTGTTTCATATCCTCGTGGAATCATAGGAATATATATATATATATATATATATATATATATATATATATATATATATATATATATATATATATATATATATATGAATACACACACACACACACCGGTCGCAACTCATCACTCCAGAGGCAAAAATGGTATGGAAAGCAAACAGGGTTCACAGGCAGTCTATTACCTTCTTTTAGGAAAAAGAAAAAGAAAGCCAAAGTTACGAGTCATCAAACTTTACATAAAGACACACGACACAAAGTGCCACCCCCCACCCCGCTCAGTCCTCCCTGAAAACCACCGCCCAAAATCTCTCTATTTTTACCATCCTTTCATCCTGTACGAGCACTAAAAACATCGCGAATCAATCAGGTAATCTCATGTAAAAGAAATGCGGACTATTTTTTCCCCCCCTCTTCAAGCAGGACGGAGAGAGAGAGAGGAGGGGGAGTAGAAGTGGGGGATGAAGAATCCATGATTGAGAGCTCCGATATGCCAAGTGTCAGGGTTGTCAGAACTTGCTAACGGAACCCAATTACCAGCACAAGACCACCAATTACATCGATGTCTGTGGATCGTCCGCGGCTCCTGGCCAGAGCGCCGGACCCTGTTGACTCCGCAAAGACAATCAGGAAGACCGGATTTATTTAAGGGTCTTTTGTTTGAGGTGGTCGCACGCTGGATTAATGTAAGGGCCAGGAGGGTGTGGACTGCTGGGGAGAATGGCGTGTCTTTTATAAATGGAGCTTTCAGTCTGTGGCTGAGACGAGGTCACCTGCACCAAGCTAGGTCATCAAAGGTCACAACACTGACCTCAACAACAGATATCATTCACGCTGTCGAAACTCAGATCAATGCAGCACTTACGAAGAATCAGGGGCACATCACCTGTAGTGAATGGACTTTCTTGCTTTCATCCAGATGATACGAAAGAAGAGGAAGTGAAAGAAGAATGGATGTTACCACCACGACATTCAGATGTTTTATCTTCACAAAGACGGAGGCTGATCGACACTGGCAATACGGCAATGGTGGTCTGGTGTAAGGGGGGGGGGGATATATAGTTCTTATCTTCAGGATTCAATACCCGTAAAACTATGCGAGTCTTCCTTCCTCAAGGCTCAGACATACAGTGTTTCCACCACTCCATGCCAGTCCTCACCAACAAACCCGTGAGAACATCACCAACACATCCATGGCAATCATCATCAACAAACCCGTGTGAGCATCACCAACACACACACCCGTGTGTACATCACCAACACCCGAGTGTGCGAAAAATACAGTCTGGCCTCAGACAACAACGGATGGCACAAGCGGATGAATCCTCACGTACTGACTGACGACCCTCCACCATCTTAAAAACCAACATTTTCTACAGTAGCAACAACAATATTTCAGCTTGACGATATTCCTTCAATAAAGGACACAATGGATGAAATAACCGCATGAAATCACTGATGAAAGCAGATCCTCTGCCTTCCCTCTCCGGCTTGCTTTAAGGTAAGCGAGACACAACACTACACACCACCACATCACCGGCATAAAGTAATAATAACACGACAAAAGCCTCATCTCCTCGAATCAAACTTTCACCTTCACTGATTGAAGCAGGTGTGTGTGTGTGTGTGTGTGTGTGTGTGTGTGTGTGTGCGCGGTGGCCAGAAGGTGTGGCCAAGCCTGAGGTGTGGGAGATGGGCGTGCAGATACCACGCCCAGGGTTACAGAGTGTTGACAGGTACTGTGTGTTAACGGGAGACCCACCTCACCTTCTAACTCGCTTCATTATTCACGACATAAAGTTTTCTCACCTTTTTTTCCAGGATCGAAGGGCGGGGACGCCACGGGACGGCTGCTCTGAAATAAGAATGGAGAAATGTTTTATTGTGTGTTGGGACTGTAAGCAGATGGGGATTGGATGAAAGGGAAGGAGACAGTGGACTTTATCATCATCAAAAATGCAACTTATGTCGCCGGTAACTTTCATTATGCAGTCTCCACACACACACACACACGTTTACGCTAAAATTGTAGCTCGATATATGGACTGTATGGAGAGGGAGGTCATTCTTACAGGATAATTCGAAGAGCAGGAAAGGTTAGGGTGTGTTCACGCACGCTAATAGACAATCGGAAATCAAGTGGTGTTGAGACATATACAAAGAGAGGGAGGGTGGGAGGGAGGGAATCCGAACGCCTATCTACAATAATTATAAACGGGGGAGGAAGTCATGGGTATACGGAAGAAATGGGGTAGATATAGACGATAAAACAGGACTAACGGTCTTTGAGATCTATGTGAGGGTGATGAGCTATACAGGAGAGAGTCAAGCTTACCTTCAGAAACCTGAGATTGAGGTGCTTAGATATACTGGGATAACGTTAAGGGGTGGGTAGAAATATATCAGGGATGGTGGGAACTATAAGGACCGGGTCTGAGATCGTTAGGAGGAGAGCTAGATGGTTCCCCAAGTTCCTCTGACCGACAGCAAGCGACTGAAACTCTCTCTCTCTCTCTCTCTCTCTCTCTCTCTCTCTCTCTCTCTCTCTCTCTCTCTCTCTCTCTCTTATCTGGGCATGGCTCCCAAACCTGGTTCTTTATTTATTGATTTCTGCAACTCTCACGGTCTCAAATCTAACCTTTCCTCTGTAGAACACCATCAGTTTACCTCCCATGATCTTCCTCCCTCCAGCACCCAACTGCGCAAGGCTAGTTACCCAGATACACAGACCACACAGAGTTAAGCTACAAGCGAGGTGGTTTGGCCTTTACACAACTGAAAAAGATGCAGTCCCCTTAAGAGCAACAGAAGAAAAGAATAGCAAAGCGAAGGCTCTCTCTTCCTACCTTACGGCACCACACCAGGACGGGAAACTGGCAGAAAAAAAATACCTTGCAGGACTAATATGCCTATAGGAAAGTTTTAAAGGAAAAGTCAGAAGATCTAATGAATGTGAATATGTCATGCATCCCATCACCGAAGACATCCATCCCTTCACTCTTTGTTACAAAGATAACAGTAAGGATATATCTTAAGCTCCGTCCTTGTGACTTACGACGTCTAATATTACATCTGATGTGCAAGGATGACACAATAATTCCTCCTTGTTCCCTCATAGCAGACGACACGGGTTAATCAATGTTGGTAAGTTACCGCACCATGGCCAGGGCGAGGGCAGTCGCTCAGAAGGTAGCATAGCATACCACTACGTTTATCATGATCGATTATAAGAATCATTTAATATCGCAGAGTGACAGGTGACGATCAAGCTTAATTTTGAAGACATGACAAAGGTTGCTCTGAATAACATGTTCTGGGAGCGTATTTTCACACGTCAGTAACGTCGTTGTTAAAGAAATATTTCGTGTAATCCAGATTACTCAGTGACCTCCAAGTTTTAGTCCATACCTTGTCGTTGGAAGTACAGGAGCGACCGCAAAAGAATTTTTAATATCGACGATGTTGAATCCTTTAAGAACTCTAAAATATTGTATTAACTTGCCTCGGAGCCGCCTTTTGCATCGAAAGAACAAATTTAACTCCCACAGTCTGTCCTCATATGTTACGTAAGGAAGGAATCAATTTAGTTGCTCTTCGCTGTACTGCTTCCAATTTAAGAGCTGCACTGCACATTCAAGCTGGGGTTTAACTCGATTTAAGTATAGTGACACTATCACATCCCTGCTTTTGTATGTAAGGCCTATGTTATAAATCCTAACCAAGTATTTCCTTTCTTAGCAAATTCGTTACAATGCTGGGAGACTTTGAAGTTGCTGGAGACAGTGACCCCTAGATCCCTCACACAAGATGTGTCCTTTATCTTGTGGCCCATCAGTTCATAATCAAAATTTCTTGTTAAGGATTCCTTCTTGCAACAGCTGACATGGCACTTGCCATTTTAAAGACTATTCAACTATCTTATCTAAATCCTCTTGTAATCCTAAACGATCTTCTTCTGTTAACATGCCATCGCCGATCTGTGTGTGTCATCTGCCAATTTGGACACTTAATAATTCAGCCTTACGTCAATATCATTAACATAAATGATGAACCCCCCCCCCCCCCAAGTCCCAACACGCTTCTGTTTCTGCGCTAAATCACTGAGCAGTTGTTCTTCGTAAAGTCAAGCACAAATACATGCAAAAAAAGGAGTGATGAGGATATGGGCAGTTATGCTGACAAATATCTCTGATATGGATTTCGCAGCGCGCTAAATGTACTGGTGATCTTGTCTCCTATATGACTCTCACAGATCTTAGTGAAGCTTTTATCGTAGCGTTCGACATCTCCAAAGCCCTTGACGGTGTGGTGTAAGTTTTTGCCTCCTGTAAATCCTTCCTTAGTTTATTTTCTGTTTTTCTCTGTCCTCAAGTGCATAGTCTATATCAGTGTCCTATCCTATTCGTCTTCTTACGTTCTTCTCTCTATAAAATATATTCTCCCTCTAACTTTTGACCCTAATCACTCATGTTGATAATTTCAGTTTACACACTTCAGCTCACTTTCCCTTCCTTCATCCTTTCAGTACTTGTTTTCTCTCTCGTGCTGAACGTTTCCTCTCTCAATTTGGACCTGTGCAACATCTCAGAATAAAGATGCAATGACCTTAAACGCAATATCTCCCTATATCTTTTTCTAAATGACAATCGTTTCCCCTCTCCTCAAGTTCAAAACACCACAATTCGACCCTGGAATATCAACATAAACATACTGGGCATAACCCTATCCTCCGCTCTGTCCTGGAAACCTGACGTAACAGCGTCAAAAAGTCTTACTTCCCAATGACTCGGGTGTGGTGTAGCGGCCGCGATTATTTCTCTTGTAAGCAGTTATTTCGTATCTACAGCGACTCTGTTCACCCAGGTATGGACTTCTTACATATCTAGTGGGGTTCTATCAACACCTCTTGATTACCTTGAGTGGAATCAAAACTCTTTCGTTCTCAATAATTCTCCTGGCGTCACCTCACCTCTCTTCTACGTTCGCTTTGCGTGCGCCGCGGCGTCTCTGTTCTCTCTTTACTCTAAAGGTATCATTTTAGCCATTGTTCTCGTGAGGTCTCTGCAAGTGACCCTGTCACCAAGGCTTGAACCTGAGGCACGCGTCTGGCTGCTGCTTCTGCCAGTTTATGTATGGAGTCCGGCCACTCGAGGATTGACCGTATGGTACCCCCGCCCCCTCGAGCAGCTAAGTTGTGGAATTCTCCCTCTCTCTCTCTCTCTCTCTCTCTCTCTCTCTCTCTCTCTCTCTCTCTCTCTCTCTCTCTCTCTCTCTCTACCCCCCCCCAAAAAAAAAAATTCCGTGTTTCCCTGTTCCTACAGGATTTTTACCTTTACGAGACAAGTCTACAGACACCTGCAGAGCACCGATCAATTTCTGCATTTTCTATTTTCTTACTTCATTCCCTTCATCCGAGATGGCCTTTGACTGGAGGATGTTTTGCAACGTGACATGAAGGTCTCTGTGATGAAAAAGAACGAGAACAACTTCCACAGCAAATATCCCAGACTCCACAGCTAACTTCTTAAGACTCCATAGCTAACACCCCCCGACCCCAGAGCTAACATCCCATATTCCACAGCTAACACCCCAGACCCCACAAATGACACCCCATAGTCTACAGCTAACACACCTTACACTCCACAGCTAGTACCCCATATTCCACAGCTAACACACCTAAGACTCCAGAGATAGTACTCCATATTCCACAGCAAACACACCTCATACTTCACAGCTAACACTCCAGACTCCACAAATGACACCTTTTCCCCTCCCCCTACACCTACGTCTATCACTTCCCCTTCCCTCCCTCCCCTACGGTGTGGCACGCCCCTAAATGTCAGCATGACTAACGTCACCAAAGGCCGATATCGTCTGCATCATTAACCCAGAGGGTCATGCAGTCTTTATGACGGCAGCCACACCAACACGCCAGGCTAGAATAGCAGCCCAGGGTCCAAACACAGAATACCTCGATAAACAGTTCAATATCACGACGGACGAGGAAAAGGTTTCTGTTTAGAATTGACCTTCAGTCACATACAAAATACATATCCCTCCGAGTGTCATGCATGGAACAGATGGGTATGCTTAGGTGTATAAATACATAAGATAATATTTAGACGAACTGAAAGACACACACACACACACACACACCTATATTTATACATCTTTCTGTCTTATCTGTTAGCGGTCTCCCGCATTAGCTAGCTAGCGCCAGGAACAGACGAAGAAAAAGCCGTATTCCCTAACGTCCATCTTTAGAGACCTGTAATGTATACTGCACCGAAACCAGAGACCTAGTCCACAAACCTTTCCCTGGTTTCCCCAGGCCACTTTCAATGCCCTGGTTCAGCCCACTGACAGCACGTCGCCCCCTGTATACCTCATCTCTACAATTTACTTGCACTCCTAACATCTTCCTGAATCTTCAGGCCTCGATTACTCAAAAAAGCATTTTACACCCCATCCTTCCACCTCCTCTTTGGTCTTCCTCTTTTCCTTGTTTCTTCCACTTCCGAAATGTATACTCTCTTAAGTCATCCACTCCTCACTCATCCTTTCCTATGTCCAGACCATTTCAGGACACTTTTTTTTTTTAGCTCTCTCATATATACTACTATTCCTACCACACATCTCTCTTACCTTATCATTTATCATTCGACCGACCCTCCCCACACCACATATTGTCAAACACTTCATTTCTAACACATCCACCCTCTCCTGTACTTTTATATCTAAAGCCCTATGCCTCACATCCATACAACACCACTGGAACCCTATCATCATCAAACATACTCACATTTGCTCTAACCGACAATGACCTCTCTTTCCACTTGTCCTCCAATGCACTCGGACCTCAGAACCTAAGTTCCCTTACCCGCCTATGTCTCGATTCAGCTTCCATAGTCTACTGCCATATCCACTCCCAAGTGTCCAAAACAATCCATTTACTTCAGTTTCCTTACATTCAAACCAACTCTCTCTCTCTCTCAAAAAAAAAAAAAAAAACTCATCTCCACTGCTGAAACAAGTAACCTTGTATTCTTAGTCACGCTTACTTTCAACTTGCTCCTTTCACACACTCTCCCAAACACAGGCACCAGCTCTTGTAGTTTTTCACTCGAATCTAGCAATAACGCCGTGCCATCAGCAAAAAGCAACCGACTCATTTCCCAGGCGCCCAAACCCCCCTATCCCCGACAAACTGCAGAGCTGCTCCTCTCTCCAAGACCCTTGCATTTGTCTCCCTCACCAGCCCATCCACAGACATACTAGACAGCTACTGTAAGATCACATATCCCTGCCACAGATCCACTTCCACCTGGAACCATTCATCCTCCTCTCTTCCTACTTGCAAATACGTCTTACTCTCTTGATAAAAACTCTTCGTTGATTATAGCATCTTTCTCCCATGCCATGTATTCGCAACGCCTTCCACAGAGCATCTCTATCAACTCTACCATACGCTCTCTCCAGATCCATAAACGCCACACACAAATCCTTCAAACTCTTTAAGTATTCGTCACACACTTTCCTCAAAGGTAAGATTAGATCCACACATCCTCTAGAACTCTTGATACCACAGGATGCCCTCCGCATGCTATCACAATCTCAATCACCATCTTTTCATACAACTTACAATGTACACTCAACATCCTTATATCTCTGTAATTCGCAAGATCACCTGCCTTAATACAGTGGCACTATACAGGCATTCTTCCAATCCTCAGGCACCTCACCATGAACTATACATACATTAACAATCCTAACTAACCAATCAATCAATGTTTCACTATCATTAAAAATCTTAGATCCTGAAGTAAGCAAGCTTCAGGATTTTTTAAAATCAAAGTGAAACATATAAAAGATTAACATCTAATCCCCTTAGTAATACAGTGAAGACTTTCAACTTTTTTTTAACTAGTTGTTAAGGAAGCACCAAAACATTCTGAAGTCAGTAATGAGAGTTAGTCCCTCTCTTCCCTGTATGTATATATATATATATATATATATATATATATATATATATATATATATATATATATATATATATATATATATATATTATCCCTGGGGATAGGGGATTAAGAATACTTCCCACGTATTCCCTGCGTGTCGTAGAAGGCGACTAAAAGGGGAGGGAGCGGGGGGCTGGAAATCCTCCCCTCTCATTTTTTTTTTTTTTTTTTTTCCAAAAGAAGGAACAGAGAATTGGGCCAGGTGAGGGTATTCCCTCAAAGGCCCAGTCCTCTGTTCTTAATGCTACCTCGCTAACGCGGGAAATGGCGAATAGTTTAAAAGAAAAAAAAAAAGATATATATATATATATATATATATATATATATATATATATATATATATATATATATATATATATATATATATATATGGTCTCTTCAAAAATCACAGATGGGTGTCTTCTCAGAAAGATGAGCGTTCTCTCAGAACAATCATCTTTTTAAATTTTTCTGGTTATGAATTACCCAAATCGTTCGCTGAACGTCTCAGCCATGTTCAAGGAAGAAGCTCTGCCTCTCACGTGACAAAGAGCTTTGATTCTGTTAACAGGGATAAGAACATTAATTCGCCTCATCATAAATTAATTTGTTTTGATGTGAATGTTCTATTCACCAAAGTCCGCATAGATGAAACCATGATTTACTTCAGGAGAAAATTACTTGATCTAAGTCACAACCTATATGCTTTCAGCACTCAATTCTATGCAACAGCATTAGACCTTTCCATACAAACCACTCAATAACTAAACGCTATCCCACAAGTAGGAAAACCTTACCCCTGCTTCACACTTCACTAACCTCTACTCACAAATCCTCCTCCCCCAACCCAGGCCAATTATAACGCTGATAAAACACACAAACACTACAATAACGCTGCAAGCACGAAGCCATCGACCTCCAATCCCGTGTTAAACTCTATCCCAATACGCCCATTAGAAGCAACGCATCCTCGACCTCCAATCCCGTGTTAAACTCTATCCCAATACGCCCATTAGAAGCAACACACCCTGTACAAACACGAGTCACACTTTCCCATCTACATCCTACACATAACCCAACACCACAACACTACCAACACCGTGCCAACAACTCCCACGACCCTTCATGCCTACGATGCAGCCAACATAAAGATGACATCAAGCATTTACTACCCAACAGCCCTGCATCCCCTGCACACACACACACACACACATATATATATATATATATATATATATATATATATATATATGGTTAGAAAGGATCACAATACTGCGCGTGATCAAGTACATTCCTACGAGTCCACGGGGGAAATGCAACACAAGTTCCCAAGTACACTTTCGTGTAATAATCACATCATCAGGGGAGATACACGAATGTGCACTTGGGAACTAACCGTGTTTCATTTTCCCCCGTGGACTCATAGGATATATATATATATATATATATATATATATATATATATATATATATATATATACTACACTATACAATGCAGGCGGTGAAGAGGAACCCGCGCGTCGCCACAGAACAGACAGATAACTTCTCCACCTTTAATGATATTCACATTATCGTCTTGCATTTTTCTCAGCCTCCTGGACTTTCGAAGTCGGCAGCTGCCACGTTAAGCGCCCGATACGAGAAATAACGACTTAGCTCACTGAGGGAAGAAAGATTACACCCACTTAGTCCAGTGGGCGGCGCGAGAACACCCACTCATAATTGTGGTAGGTAACTCAATAAATAATTGATTACCATTTACCTCACTCGTGTTCTGTTCATGTTGTTGCTAAAGGTTACGCGGGTTAAAGATATCGTTTGTAACTTACATAAGATGATAAAATAAGTACAATATTCTTTTAACTTACATAAGATGATAAAATAAGTACAATATTCTTTTTTCTGTTATTTTATCACGAAAGTCAATATTACCAGATGTCTTCATGCGTCGGGATGGTAAACATGTACAAAAAATGATTTCTTTCAGTTGCTTTCTTCCCAGAAACCCTTACTTCATTCAAATGAACGCCTTTTATTTATTCTTTTTTTTAACAAACAAGTGGAGCAATAATTATTCTATTTCTCGTCGGCGAAAAACATTAAAAAGTGAAGACATTAAAGACGAGACGAGGACTGAAGCCTCCTCACACAAGGCAGTTGTTACTGTGGCCTCAACATGAATTATTTCACCGTCACTCACCAGCTGCCCCCACCCCGCTGGTGGTGGCCAGTGGCCGCGACCATCTTCCTCCCGAGATGAAATGATGAAACGGATTCATCAATCGTGAAAATACGTCTCGCTTTCTAGTTTTCACACTCGAGTTCGCTCTATTGTGTGTGTGTGTGTTGTGTGTGTGTGTGTGTGTGTATGTGTGTGTGTGAAATTGCCTATTTGTACTGTACGAGGAGGGACTTCTACACATGTGGGGCCTCCATCTTTTAAACATTTTTTTTTTTATCTTATAGCTTCTTAGATAATTGAATGCTGTCGGCATAACCCACTAGAATAGTTCACCTCATCTACTGGTCTATCACATCTACTGGTCTACCACACCTGCTGGTCTATCACACCTGCTGGTCTACCACACTTCACCTGCTTTTTCACCACACTACACTTGCTTGTCCACAACACTAGGTCTACTGGTCCATCTCGCCTGATGCCCCACCCAACCCACTGGTCCAACTGCTGGTCCACGATACTCCACCTCCTGCTCCACCACATTCCACACGGTGGTTCACTCTACCTGCTGGTCGTACAATCACCATCTTCTGGACCAATAACGTCTCAAAATCCCACACAGATATAACCACTGCCATTTCAGTTATCCTGCATCTTCACTCAATTCCACCATATCTCTTGTACATACACTTACTGTTCCACAATCTAAACACCGTTCACTTATACCACCAGTCATCCCTCAGTGTCCAATCATCAGAAGACTGCCCCACCCCCCATGACACCTACAAAGTTTCCACCGCTAGCGGCGGACGTGTGTGTGTGTGTGTGTGTGTGCGTGTGTGTGTGTATGTGTGTTGAAGGGGTGTGGTGAGCCAAGTGTTTAGACAGGTGACTGTCTGTGCGTGTGTCTGTACGGTCCAATGCAGATCAGGGTATGGTAAACGACTGACAGACAGAACAAAACAAATGATGAAAGGTATAGAGAGAACTCATCAGAGGGACTGGTGGGAGGGAGGCAGCGGGACAGTAACACACACGTCAGGACGGGTCAGGCCGGGTCAGTGCCATGATGATGACGACGATCATGTGGAAGAACTAGACTTGCTCACTGACAGTCGCGTCGGAAAGTAAATCACACTGACAATTCTTCGACCAGAGAGATGCAAGCGACTGTGCGACTTGACCACAGCACTGGTAAGAGAGCGAAGGTCTCTGTGATGGTAAAGGTAGGCAGTTCCAGTTAGAATTTGGACCACGAGTCAGCTCGGGCACACATGGGTTCGAACCCTGGGCGATTGAGTCAACCCACACCCAACCGAAGTGTTCATCCTCCCTTCGGGAATGATCGATATATGGGTACCTGGCTCAGGTCAGTGTGATTACCATTTGTGGTTACTGTTGTTTGTTGGTGTTGCCCCTTTTTCTTACCCTTGTTGTTCGCTGATGATACAGCGCTGGTGGCTGATTCATGTGAGAAACTGCAGAAGCTGGTGACTGAGTTTGGTAAAGTGTGTGAAAGAAGAAAGTTAAGAGTAAATGTGAATAAGAGCAAGGTTATTAGGTACAATAGGGTTGAGGGTCAAGTCAATTGGGAGGTGAGTTTGAATGGAGAAAAACTGGAGGAAGTGAAGTGTTTTAGATATCTGGGAGTGGCTCTGGCAGCGGATGGAACCATGGAAGCGGAAGTGGATCATAGGGTGGGGGAGGGGGCGAAAATTCTGGGAGCCTTGAAGAATGTGTGGAAGTCGAGAACATTATCTCGGAAAGCAAAAATGGGTATGATTGAAGGAATAGTGGTTCCAACAATGTTGTATGGTTGCGAGGCGTGGGCTATGGATAGAGTTGTGCGCAGGAGGATGGATGTGCTGGAAATGAGATGTTTGAGGACAATATGTGGTGTGAGGTGGTTTGATCGAGTAAGTAACGTAAGGGTAAGAGAGATGTGTGGAAATAAAAAGAGCGTGGTTGAGAGAGCAGAAGAGGGTGTTTTGAAATGGTTCGGGCACATGGAGAGAATGAGTGAGGAAAGATTGACCAAGAGAATATATGTGTCGGAGGTGGAGGGAACGAGGAGAAGAGGGAGACCAAATTGGAGGTGGAAAGATGGAGTGAAAAAGATTTTGTGTGATCGGGGCCTGAACATGCAGGAGGGTGAAAGGAGGGCAAGGAATAGAGTGAATTGGAGCGATGTGGTATACCGGGGTTGACGTGCTGTCAGTGGATTGAATCAAGGCATGTGAAGCGTCTGGGGTAAACCATGGAAAGCTGTGTAGGTATGTATATTTGCGTGTGTGGACGTATGTATATACATGTGTATGGGGGTGGGTTGGGCCATTTCTTTCGTCTGTTTCCTTGCGCTACCTCGCAAACGCGGGAGACAGCGGCAAAAAAAAAAAAAAAAATATATATATATATATATATATATATATATATATATATATATATATATATATATATATATATATATATATATATAATGTTCTTTGTATGTATGAACAACACACTAGCCTAGGTGGGAGGATGAACAGCTGAGTCGATTGTGGACCAACTGCTGCAAACATGATTCGAACTGTAGCGAGTTTGGTCTCTAGTAGTCACTTTACTTAAAGAAGCGCAAAAATATGCCTGAGAATGTCCAGATGAAAGCCACTAAGATGGTGCTTAAATTAAGAGAAATGAGCAGCAATGAAAGGTGAGGAATACAGAACCGTGCATCTCGGGAGAGAGAACACAGAGGAGGTGACCTTACAACAGGCTCAAAGTTCCTCAAGTCAGCTGGATGACGCAGACAGTCAACAGTTCTTAACGAGACGCCGTAACCACAGTTACCAGAGGCCAGGACATGAAGCTGAGGAGGAGGACGGCCAAGAAGGGTGGAAAGAAGTACTGGTTAAGGATGATGGATGGTCGGAATGGTCGAGGCAACAGACCATGAATGTCGACAGCTTAACGGTATAGAAAGTATAAGAGACGAGGACCCAAGAGTTTCTAACTCTTTCCTCGTATTGTATATATGGGAAATTACGATTATGTAGTCACACACACACACACACACACACACACACACACACACACACACACACACACAGATGAGGAACAACTATGCAGCAACAGCAGCAGCAGCCAAACCTGTGCTGCCTCTTGTGGACCAGAGCAACAATAGGCAAAATTAATGGCTCTCGAATATGCAGCGGAACTTGATCGACATTTTACAGTGAGCAGCCATGAACGATTCATGCCTGACATTTCCTAATACAGACTATTTGCTGTAGTTTTTCGGGTAATCTGTGTGAGGCCGGTGTCGGGTTAAAACATTGATCATGCTCATGAAAACCTGCTTTCGTTACTCTGTAAATTAAGTGACATTTAGGTCAATGACAAATAAAGTTTTTGTGAAGTTAAAATTCTAAATTCTAACTTACTGGGTTACGAACTTTCTATCTAAAAGGCCTGACGAAGTTCAGAGACGCCTACAGCACACGAGTAATGACAGACCTTCGGTAGTGTGAGGAGGCTTTACTGTACGGGAGACGCGAGTCGCTGGCAAGATCGGTCGGCAGGAGCCGCCAGATCGGTCGTCACTGTAAACACTGGCCACGGTGAGCGCGGTCATTCGCCGTGACCTGACGCGGGGTTATGGCAAGAGTCTGGGGTCAAGCCATCAAAAAAAAAAAAGTGTTACCAGTCAACTCCCGTAACTCGGGGCCCGAACTGATCTCTGTGTACGTCAACTATGGTTAACAGGATTCTTGGTAAATGAAATGCTCATCCCAGATCATGGTTAATCAGAATCTATCCCAGGTCACGGTTCATTACAATCCATCCCAGGTCACGGTTCATCATAATCCATCCCAGGTCACGGTTCATCATAATCCATCCCAGGTCACGGTTCATCATAATCCATCCCAGGTTACGATGAATCAGAATCATCACTGTACAAGACATGGTGAAGCAACATGTTTTATATATCTGGAACATGATTAACCAACCACAGTAAAAATCTTCACTGTCTACGACCCTGAGCCACAGTTAACCGATTCATTGGCTCTCAGGAGTACTCTTAGTACACCGGATCCAATACTGTCTCGGGCAATGGTAAAAATTGCGTCTGCACTGTCCAACACACGTTTATGATCCGTCGTCATCTTTCAGGGCATGATTATGAGAAGCCGTCTTCAGTGCCCAGGACAAGATTAAACATCATTATTGTTTACGGTACGGTTTAATAGCATCATTACCAACAAGGGCACTGCTAAAGAGCATCATATGTCCTAAGAACGTTTCAACAGGATTTTTATTATCTGGGCACGGTTCAGCATCATCATGATTGCCCAGGGCACGATGAAAAGGTATCACTTCTGCCCAGGTCATGATCAAATGGCATCGCTGTTACCTAGGATACGGTTCAAAAGTATCATTACTGCCCAGTGCGCGATTAAACAGCTCCACCATTATCCAGAACACAGTTAAACAGCATGATAATTGCCTAGGCCACACGGTGACACAGCGTCGAATCGTTTCCTTCCATAAGCCAAAGAAATGTAACAAATAACAAAGGCAAAATAATCACAAGAGCTGACAAATGAAGAGGCCTTATAGTAGTAGCCGATATAGTTCGCCTCGCCTCGCCCTATCATCACTACAGTTGATGCCAGGAATCAATGGTCTTATGAAGTCAACACAATATTTACCCGAGTTGTTCTGTAAGTCTTGAGAAATGTCGGGTCCAAAGGTCTTTATTTTTTCCTGAATTAAAATCGTGATCATCCAGTTTCGTGTAAGCGTTTTCCAGGTCGCTCAACTGCTGTACTTACCGTAATCCTCGTATTGTACGAGGATGGAGTGCTACACCTGTGGAACGCCATCTCTTGAACATTCTCTACTGTCACACAACCTTTTCGACTTCTAGATGGCGTCTGTATTTACCATATCCTCCTCCAGTTTAATCTGTTCTTATATCGTAAAACTCTTTCTTGACATCTTTTTTTTACCAAGTTTCTTGCTTAAGGTCAAGTAGTGTCCTCTGGTTGTTCACTCCCTACGTGCTTTTGAAAAACTGTTCACTGTCTACTTCATCTAACAGGTGAGAAATCTTGAAGGTTATGATTTGGTTACTCCTAACTTTACTCTCCTGCATGCTGAGTAAATCTTAAGGCCTCAGGGCTTTCCTTGTAACTCATCTCTCTTAATTCTGGTACCATCTCCGTTGCCCTCCTCTGCACCTTCTCTGTTAGCTCTCTCTACTTCTCCAGAAGCGGTGAGCAAATTTGAAAAGCCTATGCTGGTTTTGGGCTTCAGCAGGATGTCAATAGCTCGTTGAATATTTTCTTAACCATATAACTGAATGCTTCCTAACATTCGCTAGCAGATAGTTTATCTCCTTTACAAATCTATCAGTGTATGCATACGTGCAAATGTACATGAACATTCTTATACTTGGCTGGGCATGTAGAATATAAATCTTCATCAACATATTTCATTTACTTTCACCAGCTTATTATTATGGAAACGACATTGACGTAACCTGGGAAAGCTTCAGTACAATATGTGCGTCCATACAAGACAGACAGTTACATATTTATAGAACTGAGCCAAACTGGTGGAGCAAGAGATTATGGATCTGCGTGCTGACAAAGAAAATAGCACATAAGAAACGCAATGGCAGCAGTAACCAACATGATTAAGCACGTTACGTATACTTGCGCTTAAAGACTAGCATACTTATACGTCACATCAAACGTTACTATTAAACGTATATTCCTGAAAAGAGCAAAAGGATCTGTAAAAGGATTTATAGTCACTTTAAAAGCAAGAGAGTAACTCGTCAAATGGTTCACTGACAACAGAAGACGCTGACTAAGTTCAAGACAACGAAGCCATGACAAAGATCTTAAAATATCATTACTTTTTCTTTATTCATATTTACCGTTAAAGACACAATTCGTGTCGAGATCTAGCGCCAATGCTAGCAGATGAGAACATTCTGCAACATACTGACGTATGTATGTACCACCAGCATTAATACAGTGAAAATCTATTGGACAGCAGGTCCTACCATGTTTATTTGAGAATGATAAAGGAAGCCAAAAATGACATAAAGCCCTCAACTGTTCTTTTCAGTACTTTAAGTGTTACAGGAGGAGTTCTTAAGGTGTTTGCCAATGAAACACCGATATTATGAAGTAGTAATAACTAACTGGCAGTATTTGAACGCCAAGGTAATTTGACGTACGCAGTTAGTTAATTTATTCTATCACTCGAGACAAGATTCTAAGGTATTTAGAAAATTGCCGACAAATCCAATTAATTCCATTTATGATGTATTAAAAAAAAGAGATGAATGTAATGTGGTTGATGTCAGGTATTAAGAGTTTTTGAAGATCATCGATAAGGTTCGAAACCAAAGATTACTTGGAGAAGTTAAGTTACGTACGTGGTAAAGGTGGGATTGAGGTTCGGTTGTTGAAAAATTAGTTGATTGACCATAAATAAAGAGTAGTGATTAACTGTCATGCCTCATAATGGTTAGACGTGACAAGTGGTGTGCCACAGGGGTCTGTCTTGGGCCAGTTTTCTTCCTCGTGTTTATTAACGACAGTGGTAATAGGCTGTGTTGTAAGATATTAAGATTCACCGATGTGCTCCGCTAGGAAACTGAACGTCTTTACTCGCAAGCTGACTTACACAAACTGACAGTTTGAGCCTAGAAATGGTAAAGTAATTTTGACATCGATAAATGTAACGTTTAATACATCGGCTGTAAAAACAACAAATCAAACTACATACTGAATTCTACTGAGCTACAAAAGGTAACTAGAAAGAGAAAATTGGCATAAATATCTCCGATAACCGAGTAAAAAGGCGGGGAAAGTCTAGGCTTCATGGGTAAAGGTACTCGAATTCAAATTTAAGAAACACGCTCTCACTCTCTGCCATTTACTGATACATTCCTACGTAGAGTTTTGTGTTGTTTTAGTCACCTTAGGTGAAAAAAGACAAAGATAAAATCGAAAGAATACAGCGTCGAGCTAGCAAGATGATTTCCTGACTAAAAATAAATCTTATGAAAGAAATTAGCTCAGAAAAGAAAAGGTTACGAGTAGATGTAACACAGGTATTCAAAATCACCAAAGGCTTTAACAATCTCGATCTAATTAGATAACCAAGACCAGATTTGTTTGGCTTTGTTCGTAGTGGTGAATACAAGCTCATAGGCAGACCTTTTATTTCGAATTAGGCGAAATACTTATCTTTCAACAGGACTGTTAACATACTTGTTACAGTCGTTCTAAGCAGCACCAGATATACATTTAAGAAAAGATTTGACAAAAATTTTGCTTCAAGTCCACGACTGATATTATTTGCGTTTCCTTCGTTACTGTAAAGTTTACAGGTATTCATCCCTACGTTGTGATTACTCTTCTACTCTTACTACAGTGATCTCTATGTCCCTTATCTCTTCCACTATCACAGACATCCAACAGATGCTGTTGGCTTTCTTTTGTATTCCTGTGTCCACGTATTCCCTCTTGTACCCAGGCACAAACCCCGACACTCAGGTACTCCCCCCTGTACCCAGGTACTGCCCTCTGTAACCAGGCACTCCCTCCAGTACCAATGTACTCCCTAATGTACCCAGGTACTCCATCCTGTACCCGCAGGCTTTGAATAAAACTTCTAACAGCGGAACTCCAGTCATAGTTCAAGACCATTAAGTCATTATCCTAAAGATGCCAATCAAGGGCTTCCAGTAAAAGCCATCGAGTTAAGACATACGTTCTTGACAATGATTTTCCAAGACTGATTGTGGCCAGTGCACATCAGCTGCTGTGGCTGTCGATGTGGCTACAGTTTAGCTTTGATGAATATATCATCAGCACTGAGACCCAGCTTCCGTGGTGTAAGGTCTACTGGTCTCCCATTTGTGGCCCATCTTTGGTTCACCTCTCTTAGGAAATTTGCTAAGCTTTTATCGCGTGGTCCTCGACATCTCTGAAAGGATTCGACAGGGTGTGGCATAAGTCTTCCCTCGCTAAATTTCCTTCCTATGGCTTTTCTTCTTCCCTCTGTTCTCTAATGCACAGCTTTCTCTCCGTGCGTTACACTGCATTAGTTTATGATGGAGCAACACCTCTCTCTTGTCCTGTCAAAGATGGTGTCCCTCAAGGCTCTGTCTTATCGCCTACCCTCTTTCTTCTCTCATAAATGATTTTTCTTCCACCTCCGAGCGCACTCATCACACACACATGCCAACGACTCTACTCTACACACTTCAACTCATTTTCCCTTCCCTCCTCACCCTAATACTCGTTCTTAAACATTGTATATGTATCTAAGTTTCACTAGTTTTCTACTATTCGGTCTTAAGACACTACAATTCAACCTTGAAGGAACATTTAACATGTTGGGAATGACATTCTGGAAACCTTGAGTATGTGTGGTTTTGGGATTCTCTTTAACACCTGAAGGAAAGCGCTCAATTTTTTTAGATTCCTCGCTATAACTTGACAATGACGGCTTTAACAACCCTAGCAGTTGGAAACCTCACACAGTGAACATTGTAGAATTTGATTCGCAATCGTTTTTCTTGCGAGCAGCTGTGGCTTATCTAAACGGGCTTTATACGCCCCGGTATGGGGTACCTCTCATATGTTTAGGGTGACTTTTCTTCCACCTTCCTCTTAACACAGTTGGAATCAGCAGCCTCCCACCTCATCGACTCACCTGTTATCACCTCTTTTCAACCATCCCTTACTGTCCGCCGCGATGCTGCTTCCTTTTCTCTCTTCCACAGGCATAATTTCGGCCACTACTCTCGTGACTTGCCTGCGTGTGTATTATATTGGTTGCTGCCTTTCCAAAGTTTTCTTGTGGAGACCAGCTATACGAGGATAAACCGTTAAGGCACCTCCTTTCAATGTACAGCGATGGTGTGGGATTCTTTTCCGTCTTTATTCTTTTCCTCCTCCTACATCCTTTCCACTGTTCATAGCCGGACCTACAAGCACCTACGGAGCTCAAATTGACTCTTCTTGGTTTCGTTTGTCTAAGACCTTATTATCTTGGCCATGATCTGGGCATGGTTTTACCCGTGTTCAGGCGGTTTATATATATATATATATATATATATATATATATATATATATATATATACATATATATATGTTGTATGGTTGCGAGGCGTGGGCTATGGATAGAGTTGTGCGCAGGAGGATGGATGTGCTGGAAATGAGATGTTTGAGGACAATGTGTGGTGTGAGGTGGTTTCATCGAGTGAGTAACGTAAGGGTAAGAGAGATGTGTGGAAATAAAAAGAGCGTGGTTGAGAGAGCAGAAGAGGGTGTTTTGAAGTGGTTTGGGCACATGGAGAGAATGAGTGAGGAAAGATTGACCAAGAGGATATATGTGTCGGAGGTGGAGGGAACGAGGAGAAGAGGGAGACCAAATTGGAGGTGGAAAGATGGAGTGAAAAAGATTTTGTGTGATCGGGGCCTGAACATGCAGGAGGGTGAAAGGAGGGCAAGGAATAGAGTGAATTGGAGCGATGTGGTATACCGGGGTTGACGTGCTGTCAGTGGATTGAATCAAGGCATGTGAAGCGTCTGGGGTAAACCATGGAAAGCTGTGTAGGTATGTATATTTGCGTGTGTGGACGTATGTATATACATGTGTATGGGGGGGGGGGGGCCATTTCTTTCGTCTGTTTCCTTGCGCTACCTCGCAAACGCGGGAGACAGCGACAAAGTATAAAAAAAAAAAAAAATATATATATATATATATATATATATATATATATATATATATATATATATATATATATATATATATATATATAACGAAAAGGAACTGCTTTCCCCAAAGGACAATTCCCTTTACATCCAACTTCATTTGTTTTGTTGTCAGTGTAGGTAGGTGTGGGGCCATGTCATTAACAATAGATTTCCTGGTGGGACGAGAAAACCTCTAAGACTCACGCTTCCAACAATGAGTAAACTAGTTTGTTCAGATTAATATAACATGCAAATGTAAACTTAGTCTACTAGTGTGATGAGAATCCTTTTTTTTTTCTTTCCGTTTGAAAAGAAAAAAAAAAAATGTTGAAAAGGAGAAAAAATGGGAGGTTTTTGCTAGTGGAAATGCTCGTTACATAGTCTGGGAGTATTCATGAGTGAATGAAGAATTGCTTCAAGGTTACATTATTCACTTGACACAGGGACACATCTGCTGCTGCAACCAACTATCATCTTGCGAATTTAAATCCCAAGGCACACGTCGTGGACATCAAAGATGGAAGAAAATAAACGAGTTTAAAGATCCCCCAGTGACCAGGCGGAGGTGGACAAGAATGTGAAGGAACACTGACTGACACTGTTGGTTAGACGTAACGAGCAGTGACTGACACTGTTGGTTGGACGTAACGAGCAGTGACTGACACTGTTGGTTAGACGTAACGAGCAGTGACTGACACTGTTGGTTGGACGTAACGAGCAGTGACTGACACTGTTGGTTGGACGTAACGAGCAGTGACTGACACTGTTGGTTGGACGTAACGAGCAGTGACTGACCCTGTTGGTTAGACGTAACGAGCAGTGACTGACACTGTTGGTTGGACGTAACGAGCGGTGACTGACACTGTTGGTTAGACGTAACGAGCAGTGACTGACACTGTTGGTTGGACGTAACGAGCAGTGACTGACACTGTTGGTTGGACGTAACGAGCAGTGACTGACACTGTTGGTTGGACGTAACGAGCGGTGACTGACACTGTCGGTTAGACGTAACGAGCAGTGACTGACACTGTTGGTTGGACGTAACGAGCAGTGACTGACACTGTTGGTTGGACGTAACGAGCAGTGACTGACACTGTTGGTTGGACGTAACAAGCGGTGACTGACACTGTTGGTTAGACGTAACGAGCAGTGACTGACACTGTTGGTTGGACGTAACGAGCGGTGACTGACACTGTCGGTTAGACGTAACGAGCAGTGACTGACACCTTTGGTCGGACGTACAGAGCAGTGACTGACACCGTGGGTCGAATGTACGGGTTTCCGTGTGTGTGTGTGTGTGTGTGTGTGTGTGTGTGTGTGTGTGTGTTGGAGCAGGGGTGGAAGGACGACAACACCGGCACCATTATGTATATGAGCGGCCACAGGAAGCAGTTTGTGTCTGGCTGGCTGATGATGGAGTTCGTTGTGGGGTAAATTGTGTGTGTGTGTGTGTGTGTGCGTGTGTGTGTGTGTGTGTGAGAGAGAGAGAGAGAGAGAGAGAGAGAGAGAGAGAGAGAGAGAGAGAGAGAGAGAGAGAGAGAGAGAGAGAGAGTTTGACCCTAGGTGCTGCGAGCAGTTCCCCACATACTCCCTTCTGGCCCCACACAGAGATGTGACCCTCAGGTACACACGTGAAGAATATCATCATTCGTCCATCGGCGATTATAAGAACTGACACCATCGCACTTGGAGGAGAACGGCGGAGAACACACACACACACACACACACACACACACACACACACACACACACACGGGAGCTCGTATGAGTCAGAATGGGATGGAAGATGAACAGGGAGAATATGGCTCGTTCATGTACGGTCTAGATATACTGAACAGGAGTCAATGTTATGACGTTGTCGAGTAACTTATTAGAAACGAGCACCCACCAGGTCCCCATCAGGTCACACACACACACACACACACACACACACACACACACGCACACACACACACACACACACACACACACACACACACACACAGCAACACTCCGTTAAATAGAAGATAAAGAAAAAGGAAAAATCAAGACTCCTGCATAATCTCAGATCAAGAACTTTCTCTCCTCGTATAAACAACGCGATTCCATATTGATGTGCGGGAGGAGAGTGTTTGAAAGTCTTATACCAGCGACGGGACTTCCTGTTTATCAGCGGGTGTTGAGTGACGCGCCCCTCGCTACACTATCATTGACCAACACGCCGCGTCAGTTCCCAATGAATCCCCCCCAGAGGGAGAGTGTGTGTGTGAGGGTGCGTGGCCCGGGCCAGCCCTGAATAATGTACTCGGCTACAATGTTGACACTTGTAGGTCGGACACACACTCCGCGACGCAACACATAATTTACGACGCGTATTATCTCCGCCTGATAACCGGGAAGCTGTCAGAAAATTGGGGCTTCAAACGGAGGGAGCAATTTTCCGAAATTGGTACGACGAAGACCATGTTTATAGCAGCCGATGTTAAACCTGCATAAGAATGGCTCCTGTTAAAAATACAACGTTTGTGATGGATCTCTTCAGATGTACCTCATCTTTACAGAGAGAGATTCGCCTTCATGCTCTAGCATAACGTCTGCCACAGTGTTATCAACGAGAGAATGGGAGAAAAAATATATTATCCTCCATGAGGTGTCGCAAGCTTGATCTAGCCGGGTATCTCCCGAGCTGCGTCGTATTTGGCAATGATTTCATCTCATTTCATCCTTCCTCTCCAACTCTCATCCTTCCCCATTTACCCTTTAAACCCCCTCTCCTCTCCCTCTGGTCTCCAGACGAAGTGATCAAATAGTCAGAGACGTGCAAGTGGGTCCTTATATAGACGAACGCAAAGTAACGCGTTCTGGTGCTGAAAATATACGTCAGGAACACATAACACTCGGTGAACCGTGATTACAAGGGAGACAAAATACACGGAAATAATTACCAGTAATGACCTAAAGCCCGGGAAAAGTGCCTAGGTGCAAGGAGAGCCCTGCCTACCAGCACACAATACAGCCAACACGTTCCCAGGAGCCACAGCTATAAAGACACGCCACAAGATAAAGGATGCAACACTTGCCCTTCATAACGCCCTGGTCAGACCTCACTTGCAATAACCTGCTCAGTTCTGGCTAGTAAACCTGATCAGAAGTGAAGAATACCTAGAACGAATTCCACGCAGCGTAACCGAATTAATCATTACACTAGTAAGGAAAAATACAAAACCGTAAAATCATTCTCTCCGGTACGTTGTCGGAGGGAGTGGAGGGTAGGGAGAGCACTGGCTTTTCTATCCTTTTCTGCTGCTGCTTATAAAGGGACGACAACGTTTTCAGTAATCTTAAGACCAGACCACCTCTCATAGACCCTGGGGCCTGTGTGGTCTGTGAATCTAAATAAAAAGGGAAAAAAAATCTAACTCGAGAAGTAATAGAAGCTGTCAAAATACCAGACAATATCGACAACATAAACAGAAACAATAAGAAATCCTCCACTTTATAGAAAGATTCAGCGACTTACAAATAACGGTATGAAGATGATAGTTAAGAAATGAAACAGTAAGTCGGGCAAACGTTTTTTTTTTTCTCAGCTGTTGAGTTGCAGAAGACTGGAACAAGCTGCAAAGATGCAAGGAACACAAAGACTTTCAAATCAAGGCTACAGAAATAATGCCACAGTATGTGCTATCAGGGAGTAATCCTGCCTCAAGAGGTGCCATATTACCCAGTCTCTCAGAGTTCAGCCCTACGCGCAGCCACTTGTTAAACTGGTAGGGAACTCTTCCCCAATCACACTTTCCTACAAAATTTCCACGGTAGTAGATACTCGTTATATATGCTGTTTTTGTCATCAATCTTTTTCCCTGCTAGGAGTTGAGTCGGATCGAGAGGCGGGTGGTGAGGTGTCCTTTGCTTTACTGTCTTGTTCCTACAATCATCTTGGTTTATGAAGCAGATAACCTCGTCATGGACCATTCGGTCTCCTGTTATCTGTCCTTCCCATGTACTCACTACCCCCTCCCCTCCCCCCTTCACCTCCCTGGCCTTCTCGCCTACACTCTCACTATCCTTTATTTTTATCCTCCCTCTGCTTCAGTCCTCCCTCTGCTCAAGCCCTTCCTCTGCTCGAGTCCTCCCTCTGCTCAAGTCCTCCCTCTGCTCAAGTCCTCCCTCTGCTTCAGTCCTCCCTCTGCTCAAGTCCTTCCTCTGCTTAAGTCCTCCCTCTGCTTCAGTCCTCCCTCTGCTCAAGCCCTTCCTTTGCTTAAGTCCTCCCTCTGCTTCAGTCCTCCCTCTGCTCAAGTCCTTCCTCTGCTTAAGTCCTCCCTCTGCTTCAGTCCTCCCTCTGCTCAAGTCCTTCCTCTGCTTAAGTCCTCCCTCTGCTTCAGTCCTCCCTCTGTTCAAGCCCTTCCTCTGCTTAAGTCCTCCCTCTGCTCAAGGCCTTCCTCTGCTTAAGTCCTCCCTCTGCTTAAGTCCTTCCTCTGCTTCAGTCCTCCCTCCCTTTGTTTGTCTATGTCTCGCTGTTCCTCTCACTCGCTTTTTCCCGCCTCATCCTTTGCTTTCCCTTTCTCCCGCCCCTGAGGGGTGAGCGCCTCGTGCGAGCCCTGCCTAATGGCAAACTCTCGTCGTAGGTAGGTAAGTAGGTAGGCTGGTTGGTAGGTAGATAGGTAGACAGACAGGCAAATAAGTAGGTAAACAGGTAGGGATATAAATAGGAGGGAGGCAAGAAGGTAGGTAGGTAGGTAGGTAGGTAGGTAGGTATGTTCGTCGGTAGACAGGTAGGTGGTAGACTCTGTCCCTCCGTTTGCGTCAAGCTGCCACCGCGGAACCCGGACAACAACAACGGAAGCAAACGTACTTACAAGGCCATAAAACGCGGCTTCCATTACCGCGGCTCCAGCGACGTGCTCGACCACGTGATGAGGGGACCCTGCTGACTGAACCCCCCCTAGTCCCGCTTGACGGGGGGGGGGGGGGTGATGGTGCAGTGATGGGTGGGTGGGTGGTTGGTGATGGATGAGCGGTTAAGGATAGGGTGATGGGAAGATTGTTGGTGATAGGCTGACGGCCGGAGAGTTGGCAATGGGTTGGTGGCAATGGGTTGCTGGAGGGAGATGTCTCGCGTGGATGGGTGGTAATGGGGATGATGAATGATAAGGATGGTGATGGGTAGTTAGCGGGTGAGGTGACGGGCTGGTAGTAATTGATGACGGGGTTTGGGTGGGGATGAGGCTATGGATGGAGGGGTACCCACCCATATCGGCGGAGATGGGTTGGTGATGGGGTGTCGGTACTGGTGACCGGAGGCAGAGGGCTGATGCGTGGCTATGAGTGGAGATGGGGTGATAAATTCATATTGTTTTCTTCTGGTGCTGGGTTAATGGGGTAGAGGTGATGGGATGATGGGGAGAAGTGTTGGGTGTGTTCAGGAGACGGGGAGAGATGGCAGTGAGGGCGGGTAGAGGAGATAGGTGATGGGGTGTGAAGAAGATGAGTGAGCGAGTATTGAGGTGAAGATGATGGGCAGTGGTGATGGGGCACATGCCACGGAGAAGGGGGATGTTAAGGAGTAAGATGATGATTGTGATGGGACGATGCTTACGGCAAGGTGCTTCATGAGGTGACAGTGATGGAAGAATGGTGATGAATAAATGGTGATAACTGGGTTTTGAGGGAAGGTGATGACGCGACTGTGATGAATGACTGGTAGTGATGGGAACATGAAGTAAATGTATATGACAGAAACGTGATGGGAAGGCTGTGACAAGATGATGAAGGGACGATATTGATAGAAAGGTGATGAAGGCACGATAGTCATAGAAGGTGAGGAATGGTGACGGGATGGTGACTGAATGAGTGGCAAAAAAAAAAAAAAAGAAAATGACGCGGACGTGATATTGCTAACGGGAGGGTTTTGTCAGATGCTAAGAAAATGAAACAGAAGATGGAAGAGGCAAGAAATTTCATATGGGAAGGATGGGAAAGGAATGGCGAGTTACAGTAACCAGGAATTAACACCTACTACTACCACAACTAATAATAATAATAATAATGCTAATAATACTATTACTACTGCTACTAATAATAATGATAATAACCATAATAATAATACCCCAGGATCGTACCGTATCGTCGTATCCATGCGTCGTGCCGTTATGTTCAAGAGTCGTATCGACGTGCTCAAGGATCGAACCGTCATACTCAAGAGCCGGACCGTCTTATTCAAGGATCGTAACTGAGCTGCTCAATGGTCGTCCCGTCGTGCTCTTGGGTCGTACCGTCGCGCTCCGGTCATACAGCCGTCCTCAAGGGTCGTACCGTCGAGCTCCGGTCATACAGCCATCCTCAAGGGTCGTATCGTCGCGCTCCGGTCATACAGCCGTCCTCAAGGGTCGTACCGTCGTGCTTAAAGGGTTAACCTATCTTTCCGACCGTCCACTCTTCAGAGAAACAATTTGTCTCTGTTCTTCCCACCTCATACCATATATGCCTTATCTAGAACCTGAACATACAGTCCTATATCATACTGGGTACTCACAAATGCTCGAGATAATCAAAATTAAAATCTCCCGATGACACTCCAGTCACAGAGGTGCAAAAGTATGCCCTACACGAAACCTTGTCTGTTGAATAGACAAAAATGATAAGATAACTGAGAAATACACCGGGGATTAATTTGATCTTAGCTGTTCGTACACTCGACTCTTGGAAAGTGGGAATTTACCGGCGGAGTGAGAGGCGATGTACAAGGAAAGACGAAATCATAACAGTCAATCCTAGCGTGGTAGGTTGCCTCTCAGAAACTATAGGAAGAAGCTGCCGAGAGCAGCGGCTGTAATAATACCCGAAGAACGGAGAGACGGAAGCAACACCACGGTGGATAAAGAGGGACGGCTTGAAGAGAAGTGTTAGAAGAAGAGTTGATGAGACAAGAGTGATTTGATTTCACTATGGGTGAAGAGTGGTCAAGATCCACCCCAGACGTGAGAGCAGCACTCAGGACCAGTAGAGATGGAGCAGCTGTGCTGAAGAACAATATTTCCGCCATCAGTACCACACTCCCTCAGCTTCTGGGAAGCAGATCTTATGATGGTCGTCATGTAAGGTTTCCAGGATCGAGTGAGGGACATGCTTATGCCAAACACGTTACTGCTGTTGATCTGTTGTGTTTTCAAACTCAATGGTAGAAAACAAGTGAGATTTAGGGAATTTTGTGTGGCCTGCACTACTGAAGGATGAAAACACAAGCGGCAAGGGTTAAAACCCTGAGGGACATCACTACTGACAGGATCATAAGGATACGTTGCTGTTCCAGAACGACTGAAAAAGACACCATGCTGTACAGAACAGACATTCCGGAAAGCCAAAAGAAAGAATTTTGGAAAGATGAAACTTGTGTCGCACTCTACCAAATGTTTTAATGATGTCGGAAGCCACTATTATTATTACCATTATTATCATTATTATTATCATCTTATCATTATTATTATTATTATTATTATTATTATTATTATTATTATTATTATTATTATTATCATTATAATTATTATTACTATGAGCATTCTCATTATTACGGTGGAGAGATGAAGATAACGTTAGGAGGGTGGTGTTAGCAAGCTACTGACAGAAGGTTTCAACAAGAAGAAAAAATGAAAGACGGTTGAAGAGAAAGGTGATGTGAGGAAGGTGGAGACAGGAAGAGAGTGACGATAGGATGAAGCAAGGAGGCGCGTCGGAGGTGAAGACAGTGAATGGTGACAGGAAGGCGGCGATAGCAAGAGAGTGAGGGGAAAACAGAGCATTGGGGAGCGGTAATGGTGATGACGGCGGGAAGGTGATGATGTCAAAACATCAACGTTAAAATTTAGGGAAGGCGTCGACGGGGATATAATGACGGGAAGGTGGTGACGGGAAAACAGTGACAAGGTAAAATAATGACGGGAAGGTGATGACGGGGGAAAAAGAAATAATGACGGGAAGGTGTTTGCGGCCGCAACAACACAGAAGATGAGAAGACGGAGCCGACATGGCCAGGAGGAGGAGGAGGAGGAGGAGGAGGAGGAGGAGGAGGGACGACAAGAGAAAACTCCCGCAGTGCGCGGAGCAAGGCGCCGGCCGACGGATGTCCGCTCCACACCAACATTCGGGTTTACGGCTCTTTTATTATGTGTAATTTCGGGCATAATTGTCACACTCTATGACGAATTATTAGCAGCGGTCGTAAGTCCGCCCAGCCACCGCTGTTAAAACTCCATGAGCGTATAATTCCCCATAAATTACGGGATGAACATATGTAAATGAAATTCTGTGATGTTTATGAAATTATAATTTAGCCCCAGATGGCTCCTAAAACACATATAAAACCGCACAAAAAACACCGACTCGGCGAGGAAGCAACATCACACCCGTCACCATTGCTGCTAGAGCCAAACCTAAACCAGTTTCCCGGCAAACGGCACAAAGTTCACCTAGAAATTGTGCTTTGCTTTGTTGTTCTGTTGTGCGTGTGTGTGTGTGTGTGTGTGTGTGTGTGTGTGTGCTCTATTGTAATCCATGCTTCCTACACTAGGTGACTGACCCATGCTTCCTACACTAGTGGTGATTGTGACCCATGCTTCCTACACTAGTGGTGATTGTGACCCATGCTTCCTACACTAGTGGTGATTGTGACCCATGCTTCCCACACTAGTGGTGATTGTGACCCATGCTTCCCACATTAGTGGTGATTGTGACCCATGCTTCCTACACTAGTGGTGATTGTGACCCATGCTTCCCACACTAGTGGTGATTGTGACCCATGCTTCCCACACTAGTGGTGATTGTGACCCACGCTTCCTACACTAGTGGTGATTGTGACCCATGCTTCCCACACTAGTGGTGATTGTGACTAGTTCTCTTAAGATGATCAGAGATCGTGATGGCCACAACTACATCGACTTGAATTTTCTCAGTTGCTGTCGTGCACTAATCTCTCTAACCTGTCTTAACTCCCTCCCTGCAGAATAAATCAACCTAAATTCGATCCTCCATACAAACTAGCCAGTGATGGTACACCTAGCTTTGATCCTACAACACATCCTAGCCAATCATGGTCCACCCAGCTTCGATCCTGTAACACAATCTAACCAATCATGGCACACCTAGCTTTGATCATTCAACACAATCAAACCAATCATAGTTCACCCAGCTTGGATCCTGCAATACAATCTAACCAATCATGATACATCAACCTGGCTTGATCCTGCAACACAAACTAGCTAATCATGGCCTTCGTATCTTCGGTATCACTTCGAAATCACATGAGGAAATGTTTTAATATACGGGCAACGGTCTGTAGATGGCGAAGGGTTTTTAGTTAAAGAAAATGTCCTTTATGTAACACACACACACACACACACACACACACACACACAAGAAATGGGTCCAACGAGTTTAAAACGTCCTACCTGGACTGTACAAACAGGTAAAGATACACACACCTGGTACTTAGCATAGGCTAGCGTGTAAATAAATGAATAAATAGATAACGATTAATTGGATTTAGGCAGCCCACCATTCAGCTGAAAATACACAGTCGAGGTATTACGGATATTACAGAACTGGAGGGTCATAAGGTAGTTACCAGTTAACTAATCATACAAGAGTTTAACATTAGGGTGCGCTGGTTATCTCCACACTTGGATAAGCACATGGGTGAGGTACAGTTAGACAACCAAGGTGGCAGATACACAGGGATGTTTACAGAAAGAATGGTATGGTTTAAACATTATGAACCTGACTGGACATTAAGTGATGAATAGGTATAGTAATACAGTAGCTGACACACCACAAAGCCTGACAGATAACGGAGCTGTTCACTTGCATAGTTATGCACCTGTTCATGAAGTGTTCGTGAAGTTCACAGTGGCAGGTATAGGACCGTTCTTACATCTGTCTGCACGAGTTCTGACGGGAACAAGTCGATTGTGGTGACGGTGGGCGGACCGTGGGGGAGGAGGGGTGTCGGGGTGTCTGAGGAGGTCTCTCTGAAGGTGGAAGGGAGGAGGGGGGGGGGGGTTAGAAGTTTATTGCCAAACTGTCTTGTGAGCTGCCGGTGTTGGTCGGAGACGGTGGACAGGTTCAGCCATATGAGGGCCTCTTGGTTAGTGGTGTAAGAAGGACCCAAGGTGATTCTACATGCCCTTTTCTGCACTCTTTCTAGCTGGTCCCTCTATGTAGCTGTCAGTGAGGAGGATCAGGCTAAGGAGGTGCAAATGAGCTTCAACAGAATTAAGATGGTAAATGTATTTCTTAGCTCAGCTGGTGGGCGCCTAGTGATTCAGTCGGCGGAGAAGGTACAGACGGTATGAGTAAGATTTGGTGATAGTACTGACATGACTTCCAGTTTTAACCGACATCTATTTTGACACCAAGAAGTCAGAAATCTATGCCTACCTCCTGAAGGAGGTCAGAAACTAGTGTGACGTCAGGGGGGAAGGATGTTGTGTGCACCCAGGTTGACCTGCATCATCACAGTCTTAGTGTAATCGGTGGTGACGCCCTTGGCCGTAGTGCTGAAGGGCATTGGAGCCGGGAGAGTTATTGTCGATAGTGTTGCCGAAGGTGGTGTCGTCTACGTACTTCCAGCGGTTGTTTGTATCCTCCAGGGCGTCATAAATAAAGATGAAGAAGCGGAGCGGCCCAGTCTTGGTGCCCTGTGGTACACCGTATGATAGGGGTAGTGATGCAAATGTGGCTCCCCTAAAGCGGATGATATAGTGTCGCACAGTCAGAAAGTCGGCCAGACATGAGACGAGACACCCGTGTGTGTGTGTGTGTGTGTGTGTGTGTGTGTGTGAGTGTGTGCATGAATAAACAGAAGTAAAACTCTCTCCCTGTAACAAACACACACACACACACACACATATACAATTCAAAATGTCATTGAAGAAGGGCAGAGTGCCAAAGGATTGAAAATGGATAAACACTATATCTTTCTATCAGAAAGAAGACCGGAAGGAGGCGCTGAACTACAAACAGATCTTGCAAGTGTGGTCTCGAAGGTTCTGAAAAAGATGATCATAAAGCAAATAGACAGCGTTCTGAAGAGTAAAATTACCTAAGTGTAACGAACTTCTCAGATTTCCACGAGAGAGTAAGCTCTGTCTAAGACAAAAGAGAAGGTTGGGTGGTTGCTTGTATAAGGAAAGCAACTAATGGAATGATACTTTACCAAAAGGAAGGCTGATTAGCAAGCATGATTACTAGGCAGGAATAAAGATGATGGCAACTTAAGACACATGTCAAAGGAGCCTTTTCAAAATGGGTTGAGGTCACCAGCAGAGTACTGCAGGGTTCTGTTTTGGGGCCAAGACTGATTGATCTACGTGAATAACTTGCCAAAATTTATGGATTCTCCTCTGATAATGTCTGTAGATGACCCAAATGAGGGAAATAAAAAGCATTTCAGAAAAAAGGAAATATTCAGCAAGCTGTTCGTAGCATAACCTATGGCCAGACTAGAATATGCTTCTCAAGTTTGGTCACTTTGCCTAAAGAAGAACAAAGAGCTGGTAGAGAAGGTCCAGAGGAGGGCAATAGAGATGGTATCGGAATTAAGACAGACTGGGTTAAAGGTAGAGGTTAGAGGCCTTAATTTTGCTCATCTTGGAATAGAGAAGGGTGGGGTGGGGGTGGGGGGGAGGGGTAACCTTTAGGTTTTTATGAGATACATGACATAGACAGTGAACAGTTCATCGAGAGATGTAGGGCTAGAATAACCACAAGGCAAGGCTTGAAAACAAGCATGTTATGAAAGATGTAAAATGATACTTTTATACTGCGACTGTGATCGATCCAAGGAATGAAATGACTGAAGATTTGTTTAATGCAGACATGACACAGAAATTTACAAGGTGTATGATAGTAGAGAATGTTCAAGAAAGGGGGGGGGGGCCCAAGAGAGTAAAACTCCCTCCCGTAAAGTACAGATAGGTAATCACACACACACACACACACACACACACACACACACACACACACACACACAACGAATACAGCACGAGTGGTGCGTGCTGAAATATTACGTGAGGATGGCGAGAGCAACCACGGTTATGACGTCAGACCTCGAATATAACTTGACATAAACATACTTACGAACACATCACCAGCACATGGATATGACAATAAAGGAAAACATTACGACACATTAGAGCCAACATGACCTTCCTTCCAGGCGGTGAGACGACAGCTCAGCACGACAGAAGCGCCTCCCTGTAACATGAAAAATGAATATATATATATATATATATATATATATATATATATATATATATATATATATATATATATATATATATATATATATATTGGAAAGGATCACAATTTTGCGCGTGATCAAGATATTCTATGAGTCCACGGGGAAAATGAAACACGAAAAGTTCCCTAGTGCACTTTCGTGTAATAATCACATCAGCAGGGGAGACACAAGAGAGAAATATAACAGTCAGTTGATATACACCGAACAGACGAAGCTAGGACGCCATTTGGAAAACATGTTTTGTCCAAAACATGTTTTGGACAATCACATGTTTACCAAATGGCGTCCTAGCTTCGTCTCTTCGGTGTATATCAACTGACTGTTATATTTCTCTCTTGTCTCTCCCCTGATGATGTGACTATTACACGAAAGTGCACTTGGGAACTTTTCGTGTTTCATTTTCCCCGTGGACTCATAGGAATATCTTGATCACGCGCAAAATTGTGATCCTTTCCAATATATATATATATATATATATATATATATATATATATATATATATATATATATATATATATATATATATATATATTATATATATTATATATATATATATATATATATATATATATATATATATATATATATAATATATATACATATATATATATATATATATATATATATATATATATATATATATATATATATATATATATATATATATATATATGCACTCTCTCTCTCTCTCTGTCTCTCGGTCGTCGTTTCCCGCATAAGCGAAGTAGCGCCAGGAACTAACAAAGAAAGGCCACATACGCTCACAGCCATTATCAAGCTGTCATGTGAAATGCACCAAGAACACAGCTCCCTAGGCCCCAGAGACCCTTCTATGGTTTACCCCAGACGTTTCAAATGCCCTGGTTCAGTCCACTGGCAGCATGTCGACCCCGGTATACCACGTCGTTCCAATATCTCTATCCTGTACCCACCTTTCGCCTTCTTGCATGTTCAGGCCCCGAGCACTCAAACTTTTTATCACTCCATCCCACCGTCTCCAATTTGGTCTCTTCCACTTCCGATACATATAACCTCTTTCTCAACATCTCCCCACTCATTCTTTCCATATCTCCGAACCACTTCAGCATGCCCTCTTAACTTCTCTCAACCACACTCCTTTACTTACCTCTTCTTTCTCTTACCATTTCTATACTTGATCAAACCACCTCACATTACATACTGTCCTCAATCGTTTCATTTTCAACACATCCACCCTACTCCGCACATCTCATCCAGTGTCCATGCCTTACATCTATGCAATATTAATGGGACAACTATACCTTCAAACAATCGATTTCGACTGTCCCAAAATAACGACCTCTCTTTCCACACATTCCTCAATACTCAACAAACCTACGCCTCCTCTCCCACCCTATCACACACTTCTGTTTCCATGGATCTATTTACTACCATGTCCACTCCCATGTACCTAAAACATTCCATTTCCTCCGAATTTTCTCCATCAATCTCACACGCCAACAAACCTGTCCCTCTTCCAGCCTAATCCTAATAACCTTGCTTTTATTCACTTGTACTCCTAGCTTCCTCCTTTCACACAGTCGTTCAAACTCAGTCACCAATTTTGCAGTTTCTTAATCGAATCTTCCATCAGAACTGTGTCATCAGCAAACAACAAATGACTTGCCTCCCCCCCCCCCCCCCCCCCCCCCCCCATCCCCTACAGACGGCACAGTCGCCCCTTTCTTCAAGCCTCTTGCATTTACCTCCCTCACCACCTAAGCCATAAACAAATTAAACAGCTATACTGATATCACACACCCCTGCCGCAGACCAACCTTCACTCGCAACCATTCACTCCCCTCTCTTAAACGCGTACACATGCTTTACATCCTTGATAAAAACTCCTGGCAGCTTTCCTCCCACAAGGCATCCCTATCAACCCTGCCATATGCTTCCTCCAGATCCATAAATGCAACATACAAATTCTTGTGTTTCTCTAAGAATTTCTCACACTCATTCTTTTAAGCAAACTCATTATCCACACATCCTCGACCATTTTTGAAACCACATTGTTCCTCCATAATCACCTCGATCACTATCCTCCCATACAATTTATCCGGTACGCTCAACAAAGTGTAACTGAAGTTTGAACACTCACCCTTGCCATTATACAGTGGCACTATACATGCAATCCGCCAATCCTCAGGCCCTTTACCATGATCCACACATACACTAAACATTCAAATCAACTAATCAACAAAACAGTCACTCCCTTTCTTAAGAAATTCAACCACAATACCATCCACTCATGCCGCCTTGCCACATTTCACCTTATTCGAGGCCTTCACCACCTCTTCCCTTTGCACCAAAGCACTCTCCCTGTCTCTCACTTTCCATACTAACCCGACCTAAACACCATACATCTGCCATCCTGTCACCAAACTCATTCAACAGTCATTTAAAATATTCACTCCATCTCCCCTTAACTTCATCACGATTTGTTACCACAACCCAATTTACCCCCTTCACCGGCGTTCCCAAATGTCCCCTAATCGCGGCCATTTCATTAACGCTTAATACCAATTTCATCCACCAAATCCTAGGGGTGGATGAACAGCTAAGCTGACTGTGGACCGACTGTCGCAAGCAAGACTCTAACCTACGCGCTCGACGTTGGGCGGCTTATGAATGCGTCACGGTCGGGAACGCTAAACGCTACACCATGGAGGTCCCTCTTTTTAGTCCAGGTATACCCAATCACCAGCTCTTTATAAGCACGCAGCTCCAAAAGCTGTTCACCATTTCCATCCACGTTACTGAATGTCCCCTAATTACACCCTCAGTTGCCGCATGACTCACTCACCTTCGCACTTACATCACTTTGCATCAAGACTGTTGACACACTCACTCAGCTGCTTCTAAAACCTGCCTCTCATGAGCCTTCCTTCTCAGGGCCAAGTGCATAAGTTATATATGGTGCAGTTATGCTTTCGAAGTCTGCTTGCGCTTCGTACCCACAAATCGAAGTCCCAAATGAGGTTGTCAGACGGAAGGAGGAGGCTCGCTGCTCGGGAAGCCTTTATTGCTAATGATCTGACCTCGAGACAAGAGAAATACAGGTGTGTAGGAAGCGTATGAACGGATCCTCTCAGACATTACAGTAACGTCTAGTGCACATGTATGTATGGTGGACACAGCACCGAGGTGTATGTGGCCTTATATAGTAGCGTAGCAAGGTGTGTGTGTGTGTGTGCGCGCGCGTGTGTGTGTGTATGTACTCTTCATGTAGGAAAGTGAGTACGTTGTACAGATAAACCTCATTTAACCTCAACATATTCATAACCTGTCTTATGGAGATGATGTCCAGCACACACTGACTATTTCATGATGAATCGCGTATTTTTGCTTCTCTTCTTCGACTACTTTCGGATGAAACCTTTGATATTTGTTTTCCTGTCATGGAATTAATGTTTCATATCGTCGATGCTAACAAAGGAAGATGCCGAAATTGACTTTGCTAGGTAGGGCGATGTTGACCTTAACATTGAGCAAAACTGGCCACTGCATTTTCAACCTAGGAAAATTCAGCTTTGGATGTGACATATATGTATACACAGTAGCAGACTCGCTAACCATACAATTAAGATGCCATTCTACATTATTTTTTTCATAGGGTTTTTGTTGTACGTGTTGTCTAATAATTTCTCAGGCTACTCTCTGATTCTAGCCCTGGTTCATGTCTAACTTTTGATCTAAATTGTCTAATTCTTATCACAGACTTTTTCGTACTATTGTCCTTGATTCTGTATAATTATCCAAGAATCTGTCTTTTTACTGTCCTAGATTTCATCTTATCACTATCCTAGATCTTGTCTTATCATTGTTTCAGATCTTTGTATTATCGTCCTGGATCCTGTCTCATTACTGTCCTTGATCCTATCTTCTTATTGTCCTAGATCTTATCTTATCATTTCAGCATTTCTATCATGTTCTTCGATCCTGTCTCATTACTGTCTCTGATCCGATCTTATCACTGCCCTAAATCTTATAATTTTTCTTGATTCTTTCTTATTATTGCCCTAGATCCTATCTTTGTATTGCCGCAGATCCTATATTATTACTGTTCTTGATCCTCTTTTCTTATTGTCCTAGATCCTTCCTATAAGCGTCTTTGAAGTTGATTCACCATTCAGATCTCACAAGATACTCGACCTTCAAATGATACACTACTGGGTGTAGGCTATCGCCTCTACACAGCCTTGGTTGTTGATGCACACCTTTGCTGAAGGTCATACACTAATGATGTGGCAAAAGATCATGTTCGTTTGTGAAAAAACCCTCCATCAACCTGGAGTGGATGTTAGTCTCACAACCCACGAACCGACCACATATTCTTCTGAAATAATTGTGAATTTTAGTTGATGCCTAAAGACAAAAGGGCACCCCCAAAATTTTTGGAAATTAGAAAAACAAAATCATTGTCGAGATTAACCTTCCTAAAATACTAACTTTAGAAAATAAAATCCCAAACACACATGGGGTCAATATCAGTCACCAACTTGAAAAAAAATTGCGAATTTCCCCTTAAACACAGCAGCCTCGACCCGATACACCCATACGTAAGTCCAGGGGTACACAAGGCAGTGCTGGGTACACCCAAGAGCTGATGTACTGTATACATTATTGTACTCACTACACCCAGGAGCTGGTGAAGGTGTACGCAAGGCATTAACGACAATAGCATTAAGCAATAACAATTAGCGAGGTTATTACGACAGCGGATTTGAGGCCAGACTGACGCAGTAATGGCTGCCGGGTAAGTTTTGATTCATCGGCCAATTATCCGGGGGATAACCCACTCCCTGGTCGATATGGTGGAGGGAAGGAGGTACGGGGTGGAAGGTCAGGGAGGGAAGGAAGGGGAGAGGGAGGGTGGGAGGAGTGACGACTAGGGAGGGGGAAGAGGGAAGGTCAGGAAGGAGGAGGATGAGGAGGAGGGGGAGAGAGAGAGAGAGAGAGAGAGAGAGAGAGAGAGAGAGAGAGAGAGAGAGAGAGAGAGGGAGGAATTAAAGGAGAGAGAAGTGATGACAGAACAAGCAGCCCATGATGACAGACTCACCACACGCTAAATTCTCTCTTTAAACAAATAACAGATCGTTTCCCACGAACGTTAAGGAATGAATAAATATCGTCAAGAAATTTGTACTCGTTAACCACGCCAACCTTTGGTGAAGTCGGTGGGCAGTCTTCACAACCGCTCGTTAACCATGGCCAACACAGCACACTCGTTTTCTGTATTTTAGCAGCGAAGAACACGACGTTAAACAAGATAAACCCCGATAATTCCTTTATCATATTCCTTATACAAAGACAGAAGTAAATACACATACACACGCACACACATATGGCTAAGGGACTCGGAAGAAAGAGTTCTCGAGGATTGCATCAAATTACAAGGGGACCGAGGCAAATTCTAAAGTTAGCTTGATGCATGGCTGATGAAATTCAGTCCAAGTAAATGCTAAGCAATGAAAATGGGACACCAAGAAAGATCACCATACGAACATCACCCCAGCCCGAGCCTTCCACCCACCTACCGGCCACAGCACACAACCATCACTTCTCTGGTGCCACCATAACCAGACGACGACCCAACAGCTGGGGCTTATGTCACGATGCACAGGGCAGCATTCATCTCCGCAGTATGTCACTTTGGGCAGTGGACTCTTCAGTGTCACATTCACACGCAAATAAATTCGCACATGCAAGCTCATGTTGTACACACACACACGCAAGCCTATGCACAACATACACTGCTCACATTATCATCTGGATTGAAGTGCAAAGACTGAATGAGGGAGGAACTAAATGGTGTCATTACATGACCACCATCAAGGAAGCCTACCATCGCCTTCTTCCTGGTGCTCTTTTAAGACTTCACCCAGGTGACGTGTCCCCGGATCACACGTTGTAGTGGGGAGACCAGACTATACTATAAACAACTTATGCAAGATCTTCTCTAACAAAGTTACCCATGAAATACGCTCGAAACGTTTACAGGGTAAGTTAAGGATACGAGTTGATGGGAACTGTCGTAACTCAGAGACAGACAGAAGACTTGTTAACTTTGGTATGGTGACGGACCAAGACGTCTTCCAACCAGCACGACAGTTTTCTTATTTGAAGAGAAAAACTGACAACGGAGCTGAGGGTTTCGGCTCGTCCAGGGAAGAACTCCTCGTAGAGTTCCACCAGGTACGTCTATGGGTCTAATGGAACGTTTTACCTTGAGGCTGTGTAACCATCTGGTTATAACGCTGAGGACTCTCTGGCAGATGGCGGCTGAGTGACTGTTACTAAATGAGAAGCTACTTCACTGGAGAGATGAGTAACGCAGGGAACAGGGCGAGTCTGTTTGTTCATACAGGTTCCCATACCGCTGGCTGATGGACTGTTTCAAGTGCGCATTTCTTGAATTACTTTGTTAAGGAAGACCTTGTTAAGGTTTTATTTTCATGTGGCATAAAGATTGGTCTCACTGCTGCACTAGTGCCTCAGTGCAGGGTGTGATGCAGGGCACCTTAGCTGGTTGGAGTGCTACAGATCGCCAGGGGATGGTAAGCTTCCGTGATGGTGTTGATGTAATTACACCATTGATGTGGTTTCCACGTCACTCACGATTCGCACTCCTGTCCAGATGATAATGCGAGTAGTGTATGATGGGCATGAGCGTGCGTGTGTATGCAAGAGCGTGAATGTACGTGCATGTGCATATCCATTTGCGTGTAATTACACCATTTAGCTTATACATCATTCCCGCTTTGCGCCTCAGTGTGAATGATAATGGGATCACTGCATGCATGCTTATGTTTCCAGATCCTCACCTTTGTGACGTTCCACAGGGAACATTGACATGTTATGTGTTTCTTCATTCTAACAAATGATGTTCTGATGGACACACAGTTTTAGAAGATAATGTAAGGATATGTGAGGATATAAGTGATGAGTGACATGCAATGGGAGAGAGGTATTGGAAAGCACTAGAACATCTAAAGACATCAAAAGAATGGTCTTGAACCGATACAAGGCTCAAGGTCCTGATGAAATTTCTTCATATGTGCCGAGGATGTGTGTAGATACACTCGACAAACCGCATGAAATGTTATTCAAGATGTCGCCGAGAAAAACGTATAGTACCAAAGAAGTGGAATAAGGCAAACGTCATATCTTTCTGTAAGAAAGGAGACCGGGAGGTGGCGACGAACCACAGACCAGTCTCCTTGACCAGTTTGGTTTGTAAGGTACTGCAAAACATAAAAAGAAAGGAAATGAACGACTTTCTGCAGAGAACAAATTACGTGAGAGACCGTATGATTTCTGGGAAAGGCCATGGGTAATGAAACTCTTGGATTTCTACGAGAAGGTGAGCTCTGTTTTCGACAAAAGAAAGAGCTAGGGTGAACTGTCTGTATCTAGACTTTTAGAAAGTATTTGAGAGCATGCCACACAGGGAGGATGGTAAAGAAGCTACATCTTCAGGCAGGGATAAGTGGGAGACCACCTCGAGGAACGGAAGATTATCTTAGTGGAAGTGAACAAAGAACGCATGTCAGGAGAGCCTTCTCAAATGGGCTAGGGACACCACTGGCATACCGCAAGGGGCTGTTCTGAGACCATTGCTTTCTTTGATCCATGTAAATGACTTGCTAGAATAACCGAACTCCTACCCGAGTATGTCTGAGGATCATTCCGAGATCATGACGGAAGTGCAATGCGAAGAGGACTGTATCAACCTACAAGGCGACCTAAACATAATCCAAAGCTCATCTAAAACATGAGCAATGAAAGAAGGGCTGCATCCACGTATTATCTATCACGCAATAAGCTGAGGAAATATGACTGTGAGAGAGTTGAGAGTAGACATTATCTGTAATCTATTGCGGGAGTTACATATTAGAAGAATAGTAAAGAAGAACTGTCTATTAACAAATATTAGAGCAGCATTGAAACGTATGGACAGAGAAAAATTCAGCAAGCTGTTCATATCCTAAACATGACCAAAACAGGAATCTGCTTCTTAAGTTTGGTTACCGCACACATAGAAGCAAAACGAAGGAACACAAAAGGTCCAGAGGAGGGCAAGAGAAATGGTACCTAAATTAAGAGAGCCGAGTTACAGGAAAGGTTAAAAGCATATCAGGGGAGCCTGACCTGGAAGAAAGAAAAGCAAGGAGTGACCTGACCACAACCTTGTCTGTAAACCAGCCTGATGGTGAAGATAGGCGAGTTGTGGCATACAACAACCAGAGGCCATAAAATGAAACTGATGAAGAAGTTTTTAGGGAAAATGTAAAGAAATACTTGTACATTATAAGAGTGGTGGAGAATAGGATAAACCGAGTGACGAAACTGTGACTGCTGACAGCATAAAATTCTTTTTTAAAAAGTTGTATGATAGCAGAGAAGGTGCAAGGCACTGGGCCTCACGGATGTAGAAATCCCTTCTCATACTCAACAAATAAGTAATAGAAAATAAGTAACCACACACACACACAAACACACACACACACACACACACTCCCTGCAAAATACAAATAGGTAATCAAAAGATAGAGTAACCAGAGGC